>NW_009189530.1:56281-71970 GCF_000690835.1 Fulmarus glacialis
GCTTCAGTCTGGGGGGTGTGCCGGCGGTCGGGGGACACTCCGAATGAGCAAATGAGAGTCCGCTGGCATAGGGACAAACCCAAGCAGTTAAGCAAGTGGAGGATTTTACCAATCATGAAACAAACAAAATCAATACCAGCACAAGCTAACAGCCAGTGGGAAAGGTTTTAGCAATAGCATAATGGATTTGATTTTCTCAGTTTTCATCAATAACGTGACAAATGCATTTAGCACAGGCTGAATGGAGCTAACAGGATATCAAGCAGGCCAGCAAGAAAAGCTTTGCCATTGTCACCTCTAGCACGAAAAAACCCCCAAACAAACCAAGGTTAGTTTTACAGCAGACCATTAGCGTGACAGTGTTACCCAGCTGTTAGCAAGAGTGTTATGGATAGCTTCAGAGAAGTACAAAACAAAAGCTTACCTCGTCTGGCATCTAGTACCATTTTTAGGTACTCCTGTAGTCGAATCCTCTTTCTCTATGAAAGTTTTTTGAACTTTTTTTTAAGCTTTTTTGTAGATTAATTCAACTGGAAATTTTATTGCACCCTAAAGCTAAACATGCAACAAAACCTCCAACAAATGGCAACCTAAATCAGTAAAGTTCTTAAGTGGAAGCCAACCCTATATTTTTAGCAAGTTGTGTCACAGGCAGCATTTGGGTGACCTCGGGCATTCCTTGGGTGACCTCAGCAAGAGTGAAACCCCTGGGTGCGCCTCGCCGCAGGGAAGCGTGTGCACAGCAGCCTGGTCAGCCCAGACCTGCTCACTACAACTGCATAATCCGCAGGGTCGAAGTGGCACTTAAATCCAGGCAAATGCAAACACATTGGCAGTCTGAGTCAGGCAGCATCGATGAATCATTAAAGGCATGGCTAGGGCTGCCTCAAGACAATGAGAAGTACTTTTTTTTTGTAATAAAAAGATAATTTGTGATTAAAAGGTGCTGCAACTGAGGAAACACTATTTTTATATGAAATCTGTGTAAAAATTTCTGATTACGGAGATAACGTAATTAGCGCATGTCTGTGTGTAATGAGTGCTGAAAAGGGGGAAACGCAGCACATGTTGCCTGAGAAATAAAACTAAGTGGCAGGAGTAACGTTGCATTCTGGATGTTTGAATTAGCATATGTAAGCTTTTCCCTTTGCTAGGAGTCAGTTTTGAAATACTCAGTGAACTAGCTAAGCTTAGTTAATTATATTTTTAATTACAGGGAGAAGTCAAGAAGTGCTGGATCCGTAATCACAAGAAATCACAGCTTGGGGTGGGAGAATTTCAGACAACAGCAATATCGAGAAATGCAAACCCTATCTTAATGCTAATGCTACAGCGTTCGCTGTCCCAAAACTTTCCGAGAATATGTGCCGTAGTGGTAAATAGCTCCTAAACATTCTGGTGAGCTTAATAAAATTTTGCCTTAAGCAGATGTCTTTCTGTCTACATGATGGCACTAATCCTAATGTCACTGCGTTACAGAGGCATTGGGCTGCACTTCAATAAGAAGTTCTCCAGCACTTACTCAGTAGGAGCGTTATGTAAGATGTGCAACCATAACAGAAAATCATAGAAGACAGGGCTAAAAATGACCTTCAGAGGTCGTCTAATCCTGTCGCTGGGAGGCTGGACGCTGCCAGTGTAAACACTGAGCAGCTTCACCAATTTAGAGATGCAGGTGGTGTAAATTTGCATTAGCGTAAATCCAACAGTGTGATATTTATTTTTTTTTTTTTCCCCCTTACATTCAAACAAGGTAGCTGAAAGGGGATGGATTGCAGTAATAACATGTTTTAGTCATGAATATTAATATTGAAGTAATTAAATCAGATGACTAGGAATTATAGGACAGGGAGATACTTTGCGTGTCATTGAATCTGCTCCCCAGTTAGCATAGAAACCCTTTCATAAACGTATGGAGCTGTCAGTTAATTACAGGAGAGTTTAAAGTAGCCCTTGCACAGCCTTATTTTTCATCTTCCATTTATTGAAAGATTATTTCGTTTTCATTGCGGGATGCTGGGTGTGGATTTGAATGACCAAAATCCGATTTGATATGCAGTTATTATATTCCTGCCAACACAGTGCAGGAAGAGCAGCATAACAAATTACTTTCCCCATTGAAGTTGAGTATACCTTAACTGAACCTCCATTGCCATACATCAAAGTATCACTACACATAACACGCTAAATTCTTTGCTGAAGTAAATTGTTGGCAGTTTCCCTCATTTATACTGTAAGTATTTAAAATATGCGTATTGGGATGTGACAGCTCTCCGGATTCTGGTGACCTGCTTTAGGAACATGAATACCAAATAGAGCTAAGCCAGTGGAAGCAGAAAATGTTGATGTTAACAGAACCGAGGTGATGTTTGCATTATGATGAAATCGTGTTTTTCCGTTTTCTGGCCGTGAGGATGTAAGGACCGGTTGCTGCTGCTTCAGCCTTCTGTCCAGCGTAACATCTTTTCTTCATGCTGGCCCTAAGTTAATGGCTAGGGATCGAGGCAAACAGCATTACTCTTTTCTCCTAATACCTCCAGCCTTCTAAGTATTTTCAGCTTGGAGGATTTTGCTCTACTTCCTCTGGGATGTCTGCTGTGCTCATCCACGGTATTACCAGTTTTCTCCAAAGTTAAAAGATTCTATAGGTTGGTTTTTTTTTTAACTTCCATGAAGCAAGTAGCATCTTTTGCATTGATGGGTTTATCCTTTGAAGTTACTCAAAAGGAGGTCTGTGGAATCCCCGTGCTCAGTTTTTGCAGACAGCAATTATGATTTGGAATCAGTGTTTTTTAAAAAGGCAGAAAAATGGAATTTTAGTCATTGAGTTAAAGCATTTCTTGTGCATTACTTTCTGAGTTTGTATCAGTACTAAAGGTGTTGCATCTCCTACTCTTTCTTTACATCAAATACTCCTCCTCCATATTGTGCTTGTTACTAAAGCTTATTTGAACAAGTAGAAGTGTAGGTGGAACCTTTGAATTTTTGCTTCCTGTGGGGTTCTGATCTATTTGCTTTGCAGGGAGCTAATAGGTGGGTAGAGGGCCTCAGTCTTTAAGAAGTTCTCCAGTGCAGTCCCATAGTTGCCTGTGAGTTGTAACCCTCCAGTCTGCAAAAAAACAAGCCCAGAAAAAAAAGGAAAGTATCAGAATTTAACATGACATCCTCAACCATTCTAAAATAGCAGATGATAACCTAGCTTAGAGAACATTATGAATTACTTGTTAGACTGAGATCAGGCACAGTCACACAAAAATGGATAAAGCCAAGGCACAAATACGCCTTTGGCAGCAACGTAAGCATCTGGTAAGGTTTGACATAAGCCCAAAAATATCTACTAGCTTCAAGAGTGTGGATGTCAAAAGAAAAAGAGATCAGCTAGGTAAATATTGATGTTCTCTAATAATATGTTAGAGTGACAGATGTGGAGAAAGGGTGGATTGTCACTGAATTTCCTAAAAGCAAGATATTACTGTCTCTAATAATTTGGAAAAGAATTTTAGTTTCAGCCCTGGAATGAAGCACCACTCGGTGATCACATCTTCAATGATGCTAAGAGCACGGGAAGCTCAAGTAGGGAGGCTCATTTGGTAGGAATCCATTCCTGAGAATGGGAATTGTTCAAAACTGTTGCTCCCGTAGAAGTGCCTAGTGAAGGAAGATGGGAAGGAGTGGAAATAATGTAACCAAGAAGCCCACAGGTGACGAAACTGGTAGTTTGGCTACTGCAGTGTCATGTGTTTGTGGTCAGGTCTTGTTTAGATGTGGGCCCAAATTGTTTGTCTGTTTTTATTTGAGTATGCATTTGATCTCAACATAGTTAACAGTTTCTGAGCTATTGCCCAGAACATAGTAGTTGAGCTTTTATGGTGTTAATACAGATGCTGTTTTCCCCTGGTTGTGTTCTGGGCAGAGGAAGCTCGGCAGATTTGTGTTTGGAAGTTTATCTGTAAGCAGTTTACAACTCAAGTTTAAGATTCTGCAAATAAGGGAGGGCTTTTCTGTGTACTTGCAGCTCTGTGAAAATGAGCAATGTTAGATAAATCTGTTTGGGGAAGGATAAAACACAAAAAGGTTTTATGACTATGACATCAGCTAAGGATCATCTTGTTTGCGCAGGTTATGTTTCAGAGCAGTGGTTGCCTGACACACTGTAGCATCTTATTAAATGCTTTATTTTAAGACAACGGTAATGTTACGGAAGCGATGCTAGGTTTCTGTACTGCTTTCCCTTTGGAAGACATTTGTTTTCAGCTCAGATGCCGAAGCTGAAGCATTACTATCATAAGTTCATTCTGCTTCAGTTTTAAATGGCTTCATTGTCTTGTGAAAATTTGCCTGGAATGACAATGGGAGTGGTATTGGGTAACCATTTTCTGGGTGGCAGTTTCAAGATTTGCTCTTTATTTAGAGCTCTTTACTGGTCTCCAGGCTGATTAAGAATAGATGGATCATATAGTCCTTCTCATAAATACTTTTAAGATGCAACTTTTTTTTTTTTTAAAGTTTGCTATTGGTGTCGGTGGTGACAGTGTTTCACTCTGTGTATTTTCAATTCCTCTGTCTCTTACGTCCTTGACTGGCTTTTCTGCTCATTTTTTCCTCTAAGCTCATAACATCACAGCATAAATATATTAAGAGATACTGAAATATATATGCATCTAGTCTATGTGTCAAGAAGACTCACATAAATAAGGATTTGCTAGATCAAGCCTTTAGTAGATGACCTAATTTTCCATTTTAATCAGATTACAAAAGGAGATTTAAATAAAAGTTTCACGCTTTAGAAGGGTTAACAGGCACGGAAATTTCAGACCAAATCCTCCGCTGGTATGAACTGGCATTGGGAAGTTGTGAACTGACAGCAGAGTTGTGTGATTTGAAGCAGCAGAGATCTCAGCTCTGGACTCCCAACATACAAGTGAAGAAATAAAACTGAGAGGCAAACTTGCCAAGAGCTATACACTGTATGAGGAGCTAATAAATGGTAAACCAGAAAATTACAAGAGACCCAGAGTTGAAGCGAATCTGGAAGGGAGCTTGCATGAAGTGGGCTGGTGGGCACAGCTGGGAAGTCAGACTTGAGCATGAAGTCCGAGCCCAAGCTAATGTAGCGGTGGACTTGTAACCAGTGAATTTAGAGATGGCTAGTGCCAAAGAAAGAGCCTCCTTCAGTCCCTCCAAAAAGATGGCTCCGCATAAACCATCTTATGTAGAAAACAACAAAGAGAAGGGATGAGATGTGCTGGGAGCTATTGCCTGTGGTAATGACTATTACGGTGGGGAGCTTCTGCGGCTCCTCCCAAAAGTGCTGCTGCTGGGAAGGAAGCTGATTTGATGGGAGGGACCCTGTCGTATATAGTTCATTTAATAAGCTGTTCATCTTCTAAGTGCTCATTTGAGCTAGGCTGAGCGACTCTCTAGAGATGCACCCATCACTAGCTATGAAAATCCGTATGCAGCAGAGCACGCAGAACCTCAGATTACCTCTTTCAAAAAAAAGCTATTTTTAATCCAGTGCCTTGCTGTGTATTAATCATTTTTGACAAATTACTTCATGTTGTGTAAATTCCCATGCACTATCTGTGCATGCATATTTTAGCCTATTGCAGTCTCATAAGAGCAGTCAGTGACACCTCATTTCCCATCACCTTTTTTTTATGGGCAGGCTGGCATGGTGCTTAGATATCAGAGGAAACTGGTGCACAAATTCATCTGTCAATTTAAACCAGTGAACAGCTTTGTTGTCAATGCAGCTTTGCAGGGTTATATCAACTGACAGTACTGCCCTGATACCCATGGATTCTGTACCGTTAATCATCAGAGAGATAATTTTACTAGTTATGTGGTAGTATGAGTACAAATATGTTACTGGAATTGACATCTCAGAGAAAGCTGAGTGGATCAGTGAGTCAGGAGTGAGTACATCTACATACAATGAGCTACAAGAGTCACAGCAGTGTTTCTGGACTGAGAAGATATCTTTTCTCTTACAGTTCAGCGCTACTTTCTCAGGCATGTATTTCTCTTAGATACAGGACTTTAATAGCAGAAATTCTGTGCAACCCAAGAAATGCATGATAAGAAAGCTCTTGGATGCTTTTAGGGATGGATCATGGATCTACTCTTCTTACATAAAGTTCTTGGGAACAGAGCAGACCAGGAGTGACTCATATTCGCCATAATCAACCAAATTATCTTATGAAGGTCAGTGAGGTTACTTATGAATAGAGTGGGCAGGATTTTGCTGTTCAACCGAGCCCGCGTATCAAAGCAGTGCTGTGGAAGCATGTCCTAGTACGGTACTGCCCTGGCGTGCGTGGGATGAGGAGTACTGGTTGTGAGCAGCGCTGTGCCCTGGGCTGTCGTGCTATCAACCAGCCTCCAAACTCAAAGCAGCGCTGTGGAAGCATGTCCTAGTACATGCTTCCACATGCCTGTACTGCCCTGGTACTGCCCTGGCGTGCGCGGGGTGAGGAGTACTGGTTGTGAGCAGCGCTGTGCCCTGGGCTGTCGTGCTATCAACCAGCCTCCAAACCCTCTCGGGGCCCTGGGGACACACGTCTGGTTTCTAGCACAAGCTCAAGCTGTGACAACACGTCTGATTCCTAGCAGAGGCTGAGGCTTGAGCCTCCATGCTGGCAAGCTGCTGTATTGCCCGCAGGTGAGATCATGGCTTGCGGGGGGAGGCTGCGTGTGCACCGCCAGACCTCCACGGTGGAGGGGCCTTTTTGACTGCTTCTTCCTGCAGAAGAATATCTTCTCTTTCTGGGCTTTTCAGTGGTGACTTGGTGGGATAATGCATTACTCTTGTGGAGTGTTTCCAAATTACAGTACAAGCTCACAGAGCTTGGGGGATGGGTTGGAAGAACTCATCTCTGAGTCCGTGTTGCCTTTCTGTAAGATACCTTGCGCCTGAGAAGGGACCACCTTAAAGTGCAGCGATTTAGAATCACAAGCAACAAGGAATTGGATTAATTCTAGTATCAGCATTACTTGCACTGCCCTTAAGAGGAGCACAGCTGAATGTTTAATGAACATTTGAGAAACGCAATCTGCTGTGAGTACAAGTTCAGAATGTGGCAGAGGCTCTGACACTAGTATACACAAGCAGATCTCTGTGGATAATATGAGTTTTTTTCTTTTTGATTTTTTAGAATCAACCTTGTCCTATGTTAGGCAGCTGGAGGCAAGAGTAAGACAGCTGGAGGAGGAAAATCGCATGCTGCCCCAGGTGGGTGACTTCTGTTGGTGGGAACAGTAGCCGGCAGCTAGACAGCAACGCTCGAGTCTTTGTGCTTGAGATAAAACCAGTATTACTTGACATTTGACATTACTGCGTTTGAACACTCAGGCTGATCATTCAGATAATCAAAAGCACTCACATCTGTTTGTTCATCTTGCTCGTGATTGAGTGGGGTATTTATTTAAGACTATGACAATGCTTTCATTAATTTTTCTCCTTTGCAGGTGTTGATACCTTGCTAAGAAAAATTCACTGGAAGCTGCTACTTATAGTTAATTGTTGGGTTGAAAATCACAGTGAACTGACCCTTTACATTGTGGTTTTATTCCAAGAGCTTCTGGTTATTAAAATGTCAAGTACTTTTTATAGTTAACCAAAATATTTTGCTTTAAAAATGCAAATGTTTTAAGTAATAATAATTGGGTTATATTATTTTTAATATGTAGAGGAATATATTAGATACGTAAATGCAAGACTGAAATTAAATTGAATAAATAAGCAAATATGAAGTTGAAGGTTTTCCCAATATGTTTTTAAGAATGAAAAATTTTGAAGTTCGTTAAGAATTAATCAAAGACACTTGTATTTTTTTATATATACATATACAAACCAGCGCATATTTCTATTATCATTTGTTAAGTAATCCGTAGGAAAATCCATAAAGTCTCCAAATGAAGTTGCCCACTGGAAGAAAAAAGAAGTTGCATTTTGTTTAAATCAAATAGTAGTTTAAATGAAGACATTGGTCTGAAGAAGGAAAGTGCTTTTTATTGAACATAGTACTGTTATTTGAGTGTAAAATCCAAGATAGCAGTGAAATGTAGTAAGAAGTAAAATCCACTGGCTCCGATTTATTCATTTGTGTAAGCCAAGATTAGCTAGAAGATCTCAGCCCCAGGTTAACAATTTCCTTTCTTAAGGCAGATTTTAAGTAAAGTGTCGTGGTTTTTTCCCTCACCTATAATATGACAGTTGGAAGGGCCTCTATAGCTCTTGACTTGCTAGGTGACCTTGAGCAATTTATGTAACTTCTCTGTACCCTAATTTGTTGATCTGGAAGAGGACAGCAAGAATGGTTAAATGTCTGTCCATTAACATATATACAGTCTTCAATAGGAAAGACAAACGTTGATCTTCAGTGATAAAGAATATGATTTTCTTGTCAAGAACGGTGTTCAGGGCAAATGTTAACAAACCTGCCTGGAAAATACCGCTGTGGTTTGTCTTGGGTCTGGAACAACACTGGGGGATAAATTGTGCAGAACATTCTTTGTGGGCAAAATCTTTAGAAGTGGCCATATGTTTTACTCGTCTGGAGTTTGAGGTGCTCAGGTGGAGACCCATGAAATGCATTACCAGATCTTGGTAAAGGCTGGAACACCCACATTGTCGGCGTTGAGTTCATCTAAAATATCTTAGACGGGGTGCCAAAACCGGAAAATAGTGCTTGTGAAAATAGCACCTAAGCCCAGAGCTGTTGCAAAAGTAATTGTAACAAAATATGCTGATTGTGAGGTTTTGAAGGGGAAGAACTAGGTAAGCAAGGCTGCAAACTTTTTGTTTTTAAATACAGAGGTCAGAGTTTGTCTTATGTTTGGTTTTGTTGGCACAAGGATCTGTAGTAGAGTTCTGAAAAATCTCCTAATATCTCTGGATACTGTATTGTAAGAAATAATGACTGATAAGGGTTCACATTTCCTGGCATATCTTGCTCACCTTTCCTCCTGAAGAAAGTCGTTGCTTTGGGGAGAGGAAGGAAATGTAGACACCAATCTTATTCCGACTTTGCATTCAATTACCTCGGCATTACAATTGCATGAGTTCGTTTTGGGGGTTGTTACTGTGAGTAACACCCTGAACGTGCTATCAGCGGTGATCAGGCCCCATCACAAAGACGCAGGATGGAAATGCATAAGCTCCTGGCACTGGTTCGATTCCATTTAATAGGAGGAATGGGAGTTTGTTGGGCATTAAGCCAAACCGAGTGCTTTTGACAAATCAGCTGAAAATACACGACGAGCCCCACAACTGGGGAAGGTTTTTAGCACAGCTCTTACTCAGTTACAGTGTTGTGCCTTAAAATTTCACCAGTGCTTCAGTAAGGGAGTGCTTTTGCTTTTTGCATAGCACCTCATGGATGGCATACTGGAGCACTGGGAGAGTTTGGGAGTTGCAGGACTCCACTTAATATGAGAGGGGTGACAACTCGCACTCGTGAGTGTGATGCCTCGATGAAGTCTTTACTGAAGAGTCCTTGCCTTGCTTTCTGAGGCTTTCTTCTCTCCTCCTGCCACGCTTTTCTTCTTTTTCCTCTCTGCTTTCAATATCCTTTCTTTTCCCCCTTTTCTGCTTATGTGTCACTCATGAAAATGCAGTGGCACATTTGTTGACACCCTCTTCAGGTAAATCACTCCTTTCATCTATCACTTAGGTGTGGTTCTCTTCCAATTTCTTTTGCTTTGCTTGTCTCCCTCCATACGTATTAGTTTTCTTTTCAAAATCCCACAGATCTCTAATGTAAAGGTTTTATTAATATTTAGTGGCAAGAACATTTCCAGAGAAAATGGTTTTAAGTGCTGCCATCACTGTTCAAATGGAATCTGAGTTTTAGTTCACTCTGCTGTACTGAAGAGCTTCTTTGTTAGGGGAAATGCAGTACCACCACTGAGTCAATATTTTAGTTTGATCAGGTAACAGAAAAAGTATAAAAATGCACATATTCACTTAAGGCTGTTAATGTCTCTTCCTGTGCTGCACAGTTGTTCTGGTGATGGTTTATAACATAGTAGCGGGTTTAAGAGTTACGAGAAGCCATAGATGTGTTGTAGGTTTGCTGTGTTGGTGAGAGCTGTAATTAGCTGTTCGTTTTGTTGGGTTTTTTTTCCTTCTGTCAGATAGCATGTAACAAGATATGATCCAGACCCATTCAGTTTCTGGCCACAAATAGGATTTTTGTGCAAGAAAGCAGATACTTTCCAAGATTTATGGTATGCAGCTGGGTCTTCTGTTGAGAATGCCAAATTGTGCCGGCTGCGCCCGAGACAAGGGGTGTGCAGCTTGCACTGGTGCTTCTCAAACGCTCGTGTAGGTAAGGGTGCATGACAGCAGTGCGTAGAGGCAAAAGGATTTGAGTGAGAACATTTCTGGTTTGCTGGATGGATTTCAGGCCAGAGTAGTTCCCCCGTGGGGCTGGGGCAGGAAAGCTCTTTGTAGCACATGGGCTCTGGCGGTGCCGCTGCCTTCTGCTGCCTCAAAACGTGCATGAAACTACAGCATCACTGTGAATTGAGTTTTGCTCCTAACATAAAAAAAACCCCAAACATGATAATACGGGTAGTGCTCTAGCCAGAACGTAGTGTCTGTGCATATTGTAATGAAGATACTCAGCAATAATTAAGAAAATATGTAGGGACCAAACAATGGATTCAGATCCCAGTTACAGCTTCCTGGGCTGTGGCGGATCTGTTAAGTCAGTGAGTAACTTCAGCTAACTGAAAACAGGAGTGTCCTCCCAGACTTGATGTGGTGCGTAACTGCTATCCGTGCCTTATGCAGGGGGAAGCGAGATCAGGATCTGGCATCCACATGTCAATTAACTGAAGAGATCCCTGAATTTTCGTAGGGCTAGTATTTCAGGGCTGATAAGCTCAGCTGAAATGTTACGGAAGTGTGGACATCTGTCATATAATGACAGTGAATGCATTTGCAAAAGATATACTTGGCAAGCCACCCAATTTAAATTGCTTCAGTTTTTATTTGTTTCATGGGAGGAGGGAGCAAGAGGCAGAGATGGAGAATTGTCAGGCATTTCCCCCTTCTAACTCTTTGTCCTTGTAGTTTAGCTTTACCTTGTAATGAAGGGGAAAGGAAATATTGCCAGGATGCTGCTTTCTGGGCAAACAAGCTGCATGGGTCAGTGGGGCTGGAGGCTGGATGCGGGGAGCTGAGCTCCCGACTTCCATAGCGTGCCGCACCAAAGCCATGAGGCTGGTGTGGTGCAGGGCTGAACCGGAGCCCTTCTGCTCCCCCTCACGTGGGCTTTTCTGCCTCCGTTTCCTCATTCTTTCCAAGTCTTTTGGTCCTTTTCTCTGTCTTTTTATTGTTTCTCTTTCAATTCCACTGTTGCTTCAGGCACTTTTTTGGGGTTTTGCATCCTTGCTAGCCTTTTCCAGTCCTGGTAGTTTAAGTATGAAATAGCAGGCATGACCCTCAGGCACGCACTAGTTTATTTTTAAGCACTTCCAACACTTTCCATTTCCCTCTTTCTTCCCCCTTCCATTAGATTATCACATTTTATTTCAACCCATTTCCAAATCTTTCAAAAACCTTTTTGCTGAAATCTGTGTTTTTTATTTTCCCTCTGCATGGCATGGTTTTAGTTATAAATCTAATTAGAAGATGGGAACTGTTTGGTTAGTATTTTTTTTGTAAAATCTGTGTCACTCACAGTCCAATGTTGTTTGTCTTCTCCCTTCCGTAGCGTGTAGAAGAATAGGGAATCCTTCAACCAAGATGTAATTAAAACCGATTGAACAAACCCATGTTACCTAATCATGTCATCAAATATTTGCTGAAAGTAAATCAACAGCATCCACCCACCCAGTTCTTCCATGTGCTCTCATCCTCAGTTTAAATTAATAGGTCATTAATGGAGCAACTTCAGTTTACAACAGCCGAGGTTCTGACCAGAGTCTTTGGCTCAGGGTGTCCCAAGCATAGCGCTTCCATCTTGGTTGGTGTGGGCAGGCTGAATGGCAAGAGCTTATGGGCTTGGTGTTACAAAGATACAAATTCAAGAAAAACCTGCTGTACAAAAAGAGCTGCAGTTCAGAGAGAAGGACAGATTATTATGTTTCCAGAGTAATTTCCGAAAGTCTGGAATTACTTTGTACTCATGATTTTCTAGTAGAGGCCACTGAATCTTCCAGATTTTAAATAGCGGTGGTCTTTATACGTGTGGCCTCCAAGATTTGGAGGTGCTACAGTCCAGAGCCTTTTTCTTTTACAGGTTCATTAGCAAAAGAGGTTTATGAAGGGCCTGCTGAAAATGGTTGTTTCTGAAGGTGTGTAGCCAGCAATGGTTTTGGTCACTCAGAAATCTGAGTATGCTTCAAATATGCTGTGAGGATATGTGGATTTCGGCAGCAATATGCAGAAGTAGAGGTTTCTACTGTAGTCTTGGAGAACAGGAATTATGATTAATAACTGCAACATTTTAAAACTGTGTATCTTAATTGACAGGAATGTTCCCTAAAAAAAATGTTGCCATTTTGTTCAGTGTGTTATTAATCCAGCAGAGCAACATACTGCAGCTTATTGCTTTCTGTTTTTCCTTTCTCCTGCCTGTTTGAAACAAGCTGACAAACACAGCCTGTGTTTTCTTTAAGCTAACGGGGAAATTGAGAGCTGGGGAAATCAGAAAAAAGCTGTGAAAATTAGGCAGTGATTGAATTGGCGTGGCAGTTACCCAGCAGGAAGGATATACTTCCCAGAAACCACTTGCCTCTGGGATAAAAGGCAGGGGGAGAAGGAGGTCTTGTGCTTTTGCTGAGGTGGGTCTCCAATGGTAAGTGAACAGAGCAGTGCCCAGTGGACAGGAAAATCGTGTTCTCTCAGAAGCTTTGGTGAGGTGACTGCAAGTGTCCTTGGGGCAGAGATGGACTGTGTTTTTTCCTCCTCGGCTATCGCTGCGTGCCATGGGGAGGTTGTGAGTCAGGCAGCAAGCAGCACGCTTCCTCCGGAGGGGCTGGCAGATAAACTGCCGCTGACTTGAGCTATGTAGTGTGCTTTGCGCTACAGTGGTTTTCATTCATGACTGCCCTTATCAACAGTATGGATTGAAAAAATGATGTTTTTTACTGGCTCGAGTAGAAAGGCTCCTGATTAGTTCTCTCCATCAAAGAGTATCCTGTTCTACACAGGGGTCTTTATTCTGACCGTGACCAGGGTACGGTGCAGGGTTTGCCTCTGGCGCTATGGGCGAATGGCCCGAGTATCCTCAACATGTTGCAGTCAATGTGAGGGAGATGCTAAATTTCCATTTATCTAATTTTTTGTTATGTGATATTATAGGGTTGAGTCAGATTTCCTGTGCTTTCTATTCACTAGAGTCGCGTGTTGGCATTAGATATTTTGTAGATTTACTTGCAACAGAAGATGGATCTGCACGTTTAGTGATTGCAATTGCCTCTGTTATCTTTGTGGCAAAACTTACAGGAGATATTATGTGGTTTTTCCCTGCTTCAGACAATGTGCTTTCTGCTGCGGTATAATGTGCACACAGTGCACGTGAGACTCGGAGGAGGCAACATGCAAACCATGCTTTAGCTTGGGCACAAGGGCTGGACAGGGGCAGTAGGGAAGGTTAGCAGTGCAGCATGAGAAAAAAACCCAATTCTTCCTCGGATGTTGACGTGTGCAGCACTGTTTATTCAAAATGACTCGAGATATTTAAAGTCGATACAGACTTCAGCACTGTGGAGCCACAACTCCATCACTTTTGTCTGATTTGGTTCCACTTCCACAACTTTGTTACTGGATAATAAATGAAAAGATCTGTCCAAAACATGTGGACACATGGGGTGCCTACTTTGAGTGGCTGAATGCAAGTGCTGTGTGTGGAGCTAGAGAAGAGGAGGAGGGGAACAGGATTTCTCCTCCCATCTCAAGGTCCTGCTCAGGATCCTGTTGTAATCTGGGTTGGGCAGTGGCAGAGAAGGGACTCAGTGCAAGGAGACTCAGGTCCAGTTTTGGTGGGAGGTTAAACATGGCCATGCTCCCCACTGGCAAGCAGCAGCTGTGATGATAGGTCTGAAAAGCGCACTTTTCTATTTTCCTAAGGCACCTTGTTTTCAGACACCACCACTTTGGCGAAGTGCCTTTTCCTCTTGTTTGGCTTCACTGCCTCAGAAACTCGTAATACAGTCAGTAGTGCTGAAGTGTCTGCAGGCTCACAGGACTTGCCGAGGAACAGGAGACCCCCACATTCAGGCTGGTCCCATCCCCGTCATCGGCTGGAATAAGCTTCCTCCAAAGGCGGCAGAAGCTGTACTGCCTTTGTGGAGTGGCCTCACCTGAGATGAGAAGTCCCTGGGCTGGAGGATGGGGCTTCAGGGCTGCAAAACCTGCCTTATTTTTTAAGAAAAGCTTATGTCCCTTATCAAGAACAAAGGGAGGAGGGAGAAGGATGTCCACAGGGGGAATACTAATTTTCAATCTCCTACCAACATGTGTTGAGAACGCTGTCCGCTTAAAGCGGTGTGTTCACAACAAGTTTCTCATTCTCATGAAGGGAGGCAAAAATGTGCTGCATATGGCACAGAAGAGGCTGTGGAGGACGGCTGCCTGGAGGAAGGCCTGAACTCTGGCAGCAGCACAATTCGCAGGACTTCTGGATTTTCTCATGTTCAGGGGGCTTTAGATGTGCAATCTGTACTAATTTTCACAGCCTTTTAATAGCAATATTTATATTTTACCATTCAAAACTGACCGAAATCTTTGCTAGCTCTGGAGCCAGTAAAGAATCAGAATACCTTGACTTACAAAAAACCCAAAGCTGACTGAAGGAATTTATCCTAAACCAGAATTGCTCCAATCTGCTTTATTACCGCTTTTCCTTCCTCTTTCATTTCCTTTCCCAAAGTATAGCATTAAGTCTGCCCAGTCACTAACAGATCTATAAATCCTTCCCAAAGAAAAATAAGTTCTAAACCTCCCTCCATACATCATAGCAAATTGATAATAGTCATTGCTGCGGAGAATTGTAGGATGATACACTGCACGCTGCCCTAAGTGTGTGCCGGTATTGTCAGCCTAGTTACGAGACCCATTAGTGCCCACTGTTGCGGTTTACACTGCATCCATTGCTTGGCAGGAGGGCGGCACTGGAAGACAAGTTCGTGTACCAGATGGCGTTTCATATTCAGACTCAAGGTACCTTTTCCGTGGGCTTAGCATATGCAGCATTCTCATTTTTTTTAATTGTTTTTAGGGGTTTTCTTTTTTGAATGTGAGGTTCAGTCCTGCAGACGATTGCTGGGATCGAGTCTAATGTGTTCAGTAGTTGCAAGGGTCCTCTCAGCGATGTGCCCCTTTGGCACTGCTGTGAGCCATGCAGCGTTGGTTACAAAGGCCTGGGCATACCCTGACCAAGTCACGCACAGCATATAAACTTGCTTTGGACTGGGGTACTTTTCAATTAAACGTTTTCAGGCAGGCTGGATCTGTGAAGTTCAGCCTCATGTTACCTCTCTCTGTGCCCTTTTTCTCCCACACCCACCTTCATCTTTCCTATTGTTTAGATTCTAGACACCCCCAAAAAGACTTCAACATGCTATGTGCTTGCTCAGCGGGGCAAATTAGTGCACATCAGGGCACTGATTCTGATCAGAGGCTCTTTCCACTGTCATTATTTTTCCTTCAGAAATGCATTTCCCACACATTC
>NW_009189530.1:71990-99876 GCF_000690835.1 Fulmarus glacialis
TATTTCTTAATGTTTCCTACAGCGTTTCTTACTTTGTAAGAAAGAAACTTCCAATCTCTCAATCTTTGAAATGTTTTTCTTATTTATATTTCTCATTTTTTTTAAACAAAATTCTGCATGAAGAATGACAGTGAAGAGCAGGTCAGGTTGAAAGCTCCTCGGAAGCGTCTACTCGGGCCGTCTCTGTCGCTGCAGCTACCACATTGCTGTCCATGAATGCAGCAGGGGTATTTTTAGCACTCCTCCGAAGCAGGCTGCCTGCTCAGGTTACCTCGGCACTGCAGTCACTCCAGGAGATGCTTTACATCCTGCAAAGTTTGAGGTGGCTGAGCTGTAAGAGTTTAGGAAGCTTGCATTTGTTTGGCAGTGTCCTGAAGAACCCTTCCAGCTGTTCACTGGGAGGAAACAGCCCCTGAGGTGGTCACCATTGGGTATAAATTGACGTCTCGCAGGCAAGCACGGGGGACATGCCCTTGCACCGGAGCAGCCAGAGGCAGGGAAGGAGTGAGCTGGCAGCCCGGAGCTCCTGGCTGCTTCCCTGGTCGGCTGCGGCTGAGCTTGTGCTGCAAACCTTGCAGCAACGTTTAAAAATGTGAGTTTTGTTGAAGGAACAACCTCTGGAATTATTGGGATAAAATTAGACATTCTCAAAACCTTCCTTTGGAGTTGAAATCATCTCTCTGAACCTCGCAGCACTTTTGTGAGGCAATGTACATACATAAGAAATTTTATTACTATGTCCTGAGTTGCCAGATAGACACCCTTGAGGGCCATAGTGTTTGGGTGACACTCAACAGTAGCGCTTGAGCTACCTCACGTGGATCTTGGTTACTGTGGCACAGAAAGAGGGGGACTTCGGAGTGAAACACGCCTTCAGTGCTTCTCAGCTTTTTTTAAAAAAAAAAAAAATTGACATCTGTTTTAATTAGTTACCAACCCTTTTCTTTATTAAATAGTTTTTAATTTTTTGCGAAGGATCCCATTAGGATGCCAGGAGGGGCGGAGGGGAGTTACTGCTCTGCAAACGAGCCAGCTAGCGTCAGTGGACATGGCTCAGCCTCTCAGCAGTCTGACTCAGTGGTAAATGCTCTGAAGGTAACGCTCCTCCGGTACACTCCATGCAAAACGTCGTGTCTGTTACTCAACACGTGTCGTATTGTCCTGGCAACATTCCTGTGGACACCACTGGGATGTTACTGTCATGAGCGGGATTGTTTCTCTGTTTGTCACTCATTGCATCTGTGGACTGTGTGTTTCTCGGGGCAGGGACTCGGCCCTTACAATGGGGGTGATGCCAGCTGTAGCTGCTCTCCAAATTACTTACACTTGTACAGTTTTTCTTTGAAGCTGAAAGTGGTGTTTTTCTGAATAAGGAAATCTTTTTACGTCATGTAGGATGCATATTTGTTCTCCAGTGGAATATAATGGATTCCTGTAACCCATGCACAGAGAAATACTTTAATGCAAAGATAAAGCCAATGCGCATGGTATATTCATAATAAAAATAGCAGAACTTGGGCTGAAGGCCATGCATCATGATTCCCAGGTCAGTGTTGAAACTTCTGTGAGAGCAGATGTGATTTACTCTGAAGTCAGGGTTGTATTTCAAAGACCTGTGTTGCATTGATAAACAGCAATTGACACAAGCAATCAGAGGGGCAAATTTGCAAGTTCTTAACCTATGTCAACAGTGAAACTGTTGCAGTTAATGAAACTTAGAAAGCTGTTACAAGATGCAGTGGTTTACCAGGTGATCTGAATCAACAACTGGCTGAGTTCACTGTCCCACTGCAGCATGTGCGTCAACAGTGTCCCTGCTCCTCTGGAGAGGATTAAAAACTGAGGGTGAGCTGAGCGGAGAGCATGGACTTTGTATTCCTGTCTCCTAACTCTGGCTCTAACATGATCATTTTCTGGTTGTCTTCTCTCCTGTACTTCACTCATTAGCTAAACTGCTTTAATGTTCATTTGGTTAAGTGGGTGTTATTCCCCACCTATCCAGATGTTGCAGGGGCATACTGGTTACTTGGAGGGGGTAGGTTTGCCCTCCTTCAGGGGAGAACTGGAAGGGACTTTTGTAGACATTTGCTCTGTTTTTGAGCTTCATAGAGATGCACGGGGCACAGTAAGAGCTCAGTAGTGCTGTTGACTTGCCTGGATATCTGACTTTATGCGCAGGGTGATTATCTTCCACGTGGCTGGGTGACATTGCCGTCTCCTCCATGAAGCCTGAGGAAATAGGTTTATGCAAGTGAACTGTGCACAAATTACAGCAATCAGATCCTTTCCTGTAACATAAAACCCTGGTGCAGGGCTTCACCGCAGCCGCCTCGCCTGTTTTTCTGGCTTCCGAACGGGGGAAGCAGCAGCAGAGTGCTTGAGCCCCTCTCCACGTGCACACAACTGCAGGTTCCCTCTCTAATGGCCGCCCCTGACACGTCCCCATCGGCAGCACTCTGCCTGTGAGTGCGCTGGTCTCGCCCTCGTACAGGAGAGGTACGATGGACCACCATTCCCGGCTGCTGGGGAGTGCCCGGAAACATTCCCGTCTGCTGGGGAGTGCCCGATTTAGCAGGGCTCAAGGTCCTGTGTGCATCTGCCATATATTTCACCTGCTGTTGCCTAGAAAATAAATCTATGCCAAGTAATTTTGTCAAGAGATCATGCATAATTACCGAAAAAAGCCTTTTGTAGTTCTCTGAAAATACCCATTGGCAAAGACACTTCCCTGAATGGAACATTTAACAACATGCTTTTGACAACCTGTAATAGCTGGTTGGTGTAAGTGAAATATTTGAACAATGGCTGATAACCTTGGTTGCTGAAATGGATTGATAAGAAATACACAGAATTTAGTTCAGTATGATGTGAAAGCTCAGCTTTTAGTTTGCTAGGAGGTATTGCAGCAGGCAGAAATAGATATAAATGATACTGTTATATTTGAAATGGAAGGTGAGCTGTCAGCTAAACAGACTGCCCAACCTTCCCCATCCCCAGCCAGGGAGGAGACCCTGCTGTTTCCCAGAGTGAAGCATATGGGTTTGATCCTGCCTTTCTGGGGAATGCAGAGCTCCCACTTGCATCACTTAGCAGAATCAGATGCAGGAGGAAGAACAAGCCAAAGTAAGGAGCCTGCTTTTCTTTACAAATTGGGCAATTTGGAATTCCTGCAATAAAAGGAATAGTCTTTGTTACAAAACCTCATTGTTAGTGCAATCCCCTTCTGCACAGCTGCTCAGCAAGAAATCTAAAGATCAGGAATGTATTTTAAAGGTACAGATCCATAAGAAAACACAGGGAGGTCATTGCTAAAAATAGTGCTGGTTTTTTCCTGAGTAATGAGGAGACTTTAAAAAAAAATTTGCCTGTGAATCTCCCGCTGGTGGAGAGAGTGGTGAAAGAGAGAGAGGAGCTTTGCCATGCAGCTTGTCTGATAAAGGCTCCTCCATGGCCTGATCCGTCACGCAGGGTGGTTGAGAGAAGCAACTGCCGTGCGTGTCCCCGTGCCTGGGCCTTGGAGATCTTCCCCACCCTGCCAGTGGTTATGGGATTATTCCCTATGTGCAAGTGGTATCACTAGGGATATACAAGTAGTTATTTCATATGGCAGGATGTGTTTGTTTCTTTTTGCAAGTTGTATATGACCAAACTGCTTGTGTGTGGAGGTGTGCATATTCCACACAGGTTTGCTTTGCAGACCAGGGTTTATATTTATGGAATGACGATCGTTACCTAGTCTGAGTGCCTGAATAACCAAGGGCACAGGCTTACCTGCAAAACTTGCATTGGGTTTTCCTATCCTGAGTTCCATGTCGCCTACTGGAAACTCCACTATGCCATCTACAAATTAAATTGAGGTATGCTTTAATCGAAGACAAGGTCTGAGGCTAAGTGTAGGAGTTGCTGCAGTAAAAGTAAGTGTTCTGTGGTACCCAGGAGGTCAGTAATGACCTCCTGCCCTGAAATCCAGAGCAGTGTAATCAGTTTAATTATCTTTAAATGCAATTGGTCAGTTATATATGTATGCCCATACTCAGGAAGGACCCATGAAAGCTTAAATATGCTACTGCTCTTATTTGTGGCTGCAAAACAAATTTGTAAAATAAAATTCCCCCCCCCCCCCCTTTTTTTTTTTTTTAAACATACCCTTGTCTTGGAAGCTCAGGAAAATATAAATCAGCAGGCTGTTAAAGACTCTTACCACTACCTTAGTGAGACAGAAAAAGCTGTGGCTGGAGAAATGTGCACTGTAAGTTTAGGGTGTTTAATTTTATATTCCATCTTGAGCCTGGAAACACCTGAAGATGCAAAGTATTTTTTGTTCAAATGCTGACAATACGCCCTTGAAGATTTTATATGGAAATTAAGTAAATTACTGTTTCTGTAATGCAATTACTGTTTTATTAGGAACACTATAATTTTAACATGTTGGTCAGTATTGATCATAAAAATCTACATGTGATAATATATCTGGGATACAGTACTGTATGACTCAGCTGACCTGAATTTATCCTTCATAAGAATAAAATTTGGCAAGTATGATGAAGTCTGGCAGCCTCAGTTTCCCCATCAGTATACTGGCACCTATGTATTGTCTTGCCTACACTATTGCTTTGCAATTTATGGATAAAAAAGCAGTTTCTAACTAATACATATTTAACAGGAATCCATAAAAGTTCTTGTGATGTAAGTAATGCTAATTCTAAAATACTAATAGACTAAATTTGATGTTATCAATTCATTTTTGTACATCCCAAATATATACTTGTGTTCTGCCTTGTCTCTTTGTTCCCCAGCCATTCAAAGCTCTGCCGCTGGCATTGAAATGCTACATTTTCTTCTGACTTTTATGATCTGTGTCTGATTTGACTATTGATATATTATTATACTTTTTAAATAGTTGGTTATTTCCTTTCTGGTTTTACTTTTTCTTACATTCATCTAGTCCATGTTAAAAGTACAGTGGATGTGTGATGAACTAATTATGATGTTTCTTTTCTTTTGCATTCTCATTGCAGTTCCTTCCAGTTTATAGCTCACTGTTTTGCTGCAGCTTTGTGCGCTGTGGGTGTTTTACATGAAACATTTGCCACGGCATCGTTTTGCCTTTGAAAACAGTGGATTGATGACAAGTTTCATTTTGGGTGCTATAATTTTGGTGCATAGTCTTAATTGGTACTGAAATGCAATTTGAATGTATAGCTCATGTTGTATGAACTTTATGGTGTTATATGATCAGGTTGATACTTTATCAAGATAACGGATGTGCGAATTCTCTCCTCAGGATGCGCATATGGTGTTGGTATTGGTACCACCTCATCAACAACGTATTTGGGAATGTTTTTGCTTTGTATTTATATACTTGCATTGTCTTAGGAGAATGTAGCAATGCGTAGCAGCGGGTTTAGAGGCAGTTTATCGTGTATTGGTGAGCATGGAGGTAATTTCAAAGCACAGGAATGTTTGGATTAAGTCTGGAGGTTTGTTCTTTGTAATTTTCCTCAGGCTACCGGTAAGTTTTGTTCACAGGGCTGCAGCACGCTCACTTGGGCTGGGAGCCAAAGGGAAGATGGGGTATGCCATATGGGATTGGTGGAGTAGCTGCCCAAGAGGGGTCAGGGAGCCCAGAGATCTCCATGAGTATTTTATGCTGCACGTGAAGTACCACGGGCCTCGAATGCTACCACAGCCAGCAGGTGACGTAGCTGCTGTCATCTGCAGTTAGGGTGTGGGTTTCTGCCTGGCTACCAGGGAGAAGATTTCTCCGTTCTTTCACTCTGGTGTGTTGGAAGTAAGCTAGAAATGAATCGCCATGACTGTATCGTGAACTTCATAGCTGTCCTTTATTCAGTCAAGGTTTCTGCTGAAATTTTGAGTGAAGTTTTTGGTACTGGGCTTTTTACTCTCTCATAACTATTTAAAACACATTCAGGAATACATAAGTATTACATTTTTCTCTTGAGTGCTTGTAAACGCAAAGTAATTCCATTAGTGCTGCTTATGACAAGTTAGTGTTGAACTAGTGAACTGAGAAGTAAACAATCCTATATGCAAATCCAAAATGCACATAAAATGCAGAGGGCCAAACAAATATGTGTGCAGAACACAGCGATATATACAGCTATCATGGCTGTGCAAAGAACTGCCAGCACAAAAGGAGAGTTTGGTGATAAATCTGCAGAAATTTAACCTATATCATCCTGTGTTTCTGAAAAGGAGGCAAATAAGATTACTGTGATGCCTTTGAGACCGAGGTATCTGTTGCACTGTATGCACGGGCAAAAGTGGTTGCTGACACAGATTTCTCCATTTCCCACCCATAAAAATGGCACGAGTATTCCTTTTGACCCCACCTTGTCAATTCTGCTTAGGATGTTGGCTTTCCAGGGCTGTCTTATGTGCATTTGTCCCTTCCTAGCAATCAGGGGTCATTTGTTCACCTGGAAATAAACGACTTTGGGAAGCGACACCTTTTAGTTTATTATTGTGTCAGCATTAGCTGCTTGGTAAATATTGTCTAATGTCTATTGACCAGAAAAATTGTTGAAATTGTAGGTACAATGTGCCTTCTCACAAAAGCTATCCAAAAGGTCTTACTTCTTGATAATGTGATGTTAGGAACATCAGCAACCAAACGTTGGAAAGAAACGCCCATCTCATCAAATCCAGCCCTCTGCCGTTTCCGATGGCTCAGCCATAGACAGCTCATTTGGGAGGTTTCACTGAAAAGCCATTTTTTATGCTTTCACCGTGGCACAGTGTTTCACGATACAGCAAACATAGCTAAACCACATGCATATTTTTATGATGATAACGTGATTCCACCCGTTTTTCTTCTGATTTCAGGCTGCAAGATTCTGGTCGTATGGAAAGTTTGCAGGGTTGGGGTTATGTCCATCCATTAGTATTAAAGTCCCTTTAAAGGACTCTAATTTGTTTGGCCCTGTGTAGTAAGACTGTAGTCTTATTGCTTCCGATCTTGGAGTGTTTCTGTTTTTCATGCTTATACTCATGTTTTTTTCAGCGGAGGCTCAGAGGAACTGGGTTATTTTCCCATCTCTTGCACAGAATAACAGTAGGACTGTGGGGTGGTTCTGCCTTTGCTCATCAGCTGTAGGAACCAGGGCTGGTGGTGTCTTTTCAGGGTGTTAGCTTCCTAGGATCCAGCTGCTTTGTGTTTATTCAGTTCCAGCTAATGCAACCTCTGTTCACTCCTGGGCTTTAGGCACTCATAAAATACAAATAATAAATAATGACGATGGAAAACAGTTTTTGCCTTTCTCGACAGTCATATTGCTATTGCTCCAGAGATTTAGTGGTTTAGTAGCAGTTATACTTTAGTTGGTTGCTAGTTGATTATTATTAAACAGAAATAATCTTAAATTGCAAAACACAGTATGGTGGTAATTACCACTCTCGTTTCTGGTGGCCCCTGGAAGAGATGCCTGGTGATACGACACAAGCTACTGATTCTCTTGCTTATAATAGGTCAATCTTTTTATAAATCATTATAAAATGCTTTCCTAAATTTTTTTTTTTCCTAGTAACTCCTCTGCATCTTTAATTCCATAATTGTAACCTGGATGTTATGCAATCATGAATGGGAGTAGATGCGAGTATGAGGAAGGAAACCTTTATATATAGTCCGCACTAAGAAAAAAATAGCAAACTTCTACTAAATTGTAGATTTCGCTCTGGTTCAACAAAACACACAAGCATGTATAGAACAGGGACTACATGCACAATTCCTCTGATCTGAAGGAAGAACAAACGAAATAAAACAAACACTTTCAATGCCTTGCTTGATTTTAAGAGAACAAGCAAATTCTTTGAAAAAGGGGAGAACTGCTCTGTGCTTTTTAAACTAGAAATGTGTAGACTCCTCTGGACTGAGCTTTGTGCTCCTGAATCACGTTCTGCAAGAGATGTGGTTGGGGAAATAGTTGAACAAAGTTTCAATTGGGGCCTGTAAATGTCCTCAGCCTTGTATCTGAAGCACAAAATATACTGGCGGTGCACGTGCTAGTTCATTTGTCTTTGTTTTTAACCATTTTTACCTAGAAGCATGTGCTTTCTGTGTTCAGAAGGAATGTTGTATCCCTTGAGAAATATTCTCTTCTCCTGTTGTGTGTCCCTCTCCTCTGTCCTTACCTGTGCTGCATGGTCTGCTTAATGAATGTGTGGCGTTTCCAGATGCATGTCTATATGAACGCCAGTACATCTTAACTGGTGATAATGAGATCTTTTTCCATCCCTCCTTTTAGGTTGTGTGGAGGAAACTTGGAGATGCTGCAGGGTCGTGCCCTGGAATTAGACAACATTTGTCAGGAAATCAGTATAAAGGACCTATGTAAAAGGCTCTGAGCAAGTCCTCTCTCTGAAGAGAAAGAGTTTGAACTGCTGATAAGAGAGAAAGAACTGACTGTGTCCACAGCGACTTCCCAGCTGACGACGCGGTGTCTATATGCACAACAAGAGACTTCACTGGAAACTAGTAGAGATTCTGCACAGAGGTGTTTCAGAGGAGCCGTGTTGTCAGTGTTCCCCAAATACTGCTCTTTCGGTATACTGGCTAGTGAAACGCTGCCACCGCCACATCATCACTTCAACACACCACATTTAGAAGCACAGAGGTATTTCCATCCTAACTAAAAGATAATTGGGATTCTGCAGGAGTTACATGAATTAAGTTTTATTTTGGTTAGTTACAGTGAATCTCTAGTAAGTCTGAACGAATTTCCCACTGGATTTAACAGAGGTTTTTCACCAGACTGGAGAGACATTGATAAACTGTGCCTTTGGTCTCCACAATTTTGAGAAGGTCACTTCTTAGTAACTCACACTTCAGTCTATAAAATATTGGTTAATGGTGCTTAGGCAGTTTCCAAATGATTTTTTTGCTTTGGTAGAATACCTGCCTTTGGAGGTGCTAAAAGATCATAAAGTCTCCTAGCCAGC
The DNA here is from genome assembly GCF_000690835.1 of Fulmarus glacialis. NCBI lineage: Eukaryota > Metazoa > Chordata > Aves > Procellariiformes > Procellariidae > Fulmarus > Fulmarus glacialis. The sequence goes on from NW_009189530.1 coordinate 80,949, forward strand.
CAGTAGTGTAGCATGACTACAGTACTTGTAGTGAAACACAATTTCTTTCTAAATGAAAGTAAAGATAGCTTTCTTTTCAATTCACTTTGATGCACATCTTCTGAAGACGTGTACGATGTTCACAGCCCTTTAATGAACAGAATACTTAGGTATCAGTATTACAGGTCTCAAATCAGAATTTCCATCAGAGGTTTTTTTGGGAAGTATTTTCCAATTGTCGGGATGCTAATTTCCACTGTTTAATTTAGAGACGTGCTGGTTTATTTAACAAGAGTCTATAAGGATCTAAAAGATTGCACTGCATTATAAAAAAGCTTTTCTTGCCACTGTAGCGTTCTTTCAAAGAAAAAGGTTTTATTATACTCAGAGCATGTCTTTCATTATTATGAGGCAGAAAGCTCTTGTTCAGATTGCCTGAGATTTGACCAGACGGCGCCCTAGGTGTGCTTAGTTTATTTTTATCTACGCGTATGATACTAGTTGTGTGTATTGAATTGCAATGATAGGTATTTTGTGTATATCTAAAAGCAATGATAGTTTCATGTATGAATGTGCAACAGGCTTGTGATTGAATGCTGTTGCTTAACTTTTTACCATAGCTGAGCATCAAAAAGACTAATAAAAGTTTAAAAAAAAAAATAGGAATGCAACAATTCCTGGGTTTCTGGTTTGTTCTTGGTTACTAAGATTTGAGCCAAAGTCAGAATCTCTGTTTTCTCTGAGCTTGCAACGTGCTGTATTCGTGGGCTATTTGCAGTGGAATGTAGCTCGGTTGCTGTACAATCTTTTGTTAAATAGGAGTATGATGTAAATCTGCTAACTGTCTTCAGAAAAAGTGTGTTAATTTGCAGCAATAATTATGTTGGTTTCGGTTGTTATTTTTACTTGGTACCATTTGATTTAAGGCCTCTGATCCAGCATTGCTTTCTCAGCCAAAACTCCTGTTCACTCTGTCTCTTTGAGTTGGAAATGCAGAATCGGCCTTCCATTTTGAAACATTGCACTCTTGCATAATTTCTTATATATTACCTAGCCCATACAGTTGTCTGTTATCTTTACATGTTGTTTTCTCCCATACATATTGTTTGCATAGTTAAACTTCAATTGTTGTATTCCTATATATCTATATATATGTATGAAAAAATGTAAAACATGTACTTGTGCCTGCAGTACGTATGTGCAGGGGCTAATTTGAGGGACACTGGTCTTTTGACACTATACTTGTGTAAATTTTGATACTGTATTAAAACTATTTTTTTACAGTTCTGCATACAATTGGGTATCAAGTATCTGTGTTCATCTTAGCAACGGTAATAAATTATAGAATCTCACCATTGTTTGCTCTCCTTTAATGACCAAAGCCGCAAGGTGCTTGGGCTTACATGCAGTTCGCTTTGAAGGAGCTGTTGGAAATGTTTCCTGCTTTGTTGAGAAATTAGCTGCATGTTGTGGATTTTTGTTCACTTTCTCTCCAGGTGTCTTAAAAAATCCCAGATATGTGGATTTGCTTATATCTTTTATGCTAACTGAGGTAGCTACATATATATATGTATTATATATAGCAGCTCCAGGTTGCCACCAGCTGCATGCCCCAGGTGTGACGCATTAAGTCCCCAGGTGCGACGCATTAAATCCCCAGCTGTGCTGCAAGGGCAGCCCCAGGGCCCTTCCTCCCCCTTTTAGCAGAGTGTGGCTTTGAGACGAGGACAGGGCAACGTGGAGCTCCCAGAGCTGCTTCGCTCAGGTAAGAGACACAGGCATCTTCGTGGTACTGGGGGAGGCTGGTTGTGTCCTGCTGTGTGCCAGTGGCCTCCTGTGCCCACCACATCTTGTTCCCCCACGGGCTGCGCATGCTGGGGGAAAGTGCAGCAAAAGGGCTGCCTGTTATTGCTTGTGCTGCTGAGCAGAAAGCTTGCACTAACTTTTCTGGGGAAAAAATACTTAGTACAATCAATATCTTGAAGCTAATAAGTCCTGTGGGGACTCCTAAAAATACAGCTTACTAAGAGGAGAAAGTGTGCAGTGTGTGGAGAAGAGGGTCAGTGCCCTTGAGGGGTCCTGTAGCCCGCTGATATGTCTCTGCACTAATGAATAAAAATTGCTTTAGTAGTTACAGAAGTTCATCTCATCTATCTTGCTCTCTGCCCGCACGCTTAGGCGTTTTTCAGTAAAATGTAATTGCGCCAAGCCTCATGGACTCCTCATTCAGTTGTTTTTAGCATAATTCTGCTTCAGTGGAAAATTTGCACGTGTTGTTACAGGGCCGTTCCCAGCTTCTGAGCTGAGCATGAATGAGCTATAAAATTCACTATGCGAGTGAATTTTAAATAGCATTCGCGTAGCAGATGTAGTGAGTGGATTTTACATTCTGGAGTGGAGAAAAGCTGCTTTGCTGAGGGGTTAGAAGGTAAAGAATGGCAGTTTGTTTTTCAGCAAGTGAATGGTTTCAGTAGAGCCTGTTCCCCAAAGGTTGCAGTTGATGGACATGTTTATGAACACGGCACGAAGTCAGTGTGCCCTTTTTAACATTTTGAGCACAGCCAGCCCAAACAGCCTCTGCGGCGTGGGGACGGCACCAGCCCCGTGCTCCTTTGTGCTGCCCGAACCTCTCAAACACCGAATGCCCCACAGGCTTTCCGTGTTGCTGTCGGGTACCTCCCCAACAAATACCACTCTTGCCAGGGCAATGGTTTGTTTAATTCTTTATATGTTTTTGAAATAAGTCCCAGGGTGGTGCGAGTTCTTTATACTGATCTCACCGGTTTGATACAGAAGAAAGTGACTTAGCCACTTTTTTCTCCACTTTCGGGGGGGGGCGGGGGGAAATCTTGATGAGACTGTCCTTCATTGTGAATTCCTGCAGAACAAAGTAGCAAATGCAGCTGCCACATATATAATGCCAAGACCTCCTTATATCTCCACACTTGTGTTTTCCAGGCTTGGGTGAACCATGTACACAGGGACCCTCAGCCATGAATGTCCTCAAGCCAGCAACTAGCTCTGCAACTCTGGTCATCCAAAAACCTGAAGGTAAGAACAGCTGACTTGATAGCAGCTCTGCATGGATTTAATAAATAGAGGTTCTGCATTATTGAATCAACCAATTTGCTGGGCTGCCCTGTGATTATGGTACTTTCTAGCAGGTGCAATCAGGCCCAAAAGTGATTGCAAGATGGCGTTTGCCAGAGCTGGCAACTCACATCTGATATATGCAGTATTGGGAGTGAGGGGGAAGGAGAAACTGCAAAAGGAGGAAAGAGCAAATAATCATCTTGCTAGTAATGACCCTTCTTTTTTTAAAAGAACCTCTCTCCCCTCCTCCTTGGTGACTCCAGACTCTTCATGGTTTTTTTTATCCCAGAAATAGCATGGTGTGGCTGAAATTTTCGATATGTGGAAGAGAAACTTTAGTTGTTATGAAAAGCTAAATACTGGGGTCACTTCACAAAAAGATCAGAGAGGAGGGGAAGGCTTAGTAATTGCTGAAGGAGCATAAGACTACATGGGATGCTCCTGGGCACTCCTGCTGACTTTGGTGGGGGGGTCAGACAACCCAAAAATGGTAGTGTGACTGAAAATAAAGTTTTAAATAGTCTAACGTAAATAAAAATATTATCATGTTTTAAAAACTTAAGAGAGAACATGGACCAGAGGCATAAACCTTACCTGAATCTTTCTTAACTGAGAAAGCTCAAACATTTCCATGGGAGTAATTAGAAAACTAAGAAATATTCATGGGGAACGATGAAAAATAAATAAAACCATAGCATTTTCTGATATTGATATGAGGTCTTTGCTGGCTGTGCTGCAGCCAGGTTCTGGGTAGCTCCAGCCCTGCCCAAGCATTTGTGGTTCTTCTCACGCTACTGGCTGATGGGGAAGGACCCCGGGGACATCATTACATGCTTCCATCTGAAACAGCTTCCTAAACACCTGGTTCAGAAAGAAATGCCAAAATAATAATAATGAATTATTTAATATCTTTGTTAGAACATGATAATTACTCTCCACTTGAATAAGAATTTATTATAATTATCTCTTCAATGCAGTGGCCATGGCCCTGAAGTTTGAAGCTTCTTTGGTGGGTTTTTCCCCCACTACTGTGAATAGGTTGAAGTAAATTTTTAAAATAATTTTTTTATAAGTCTTCAGATGAAAAAGTAAAGGGAAAAATAACATTGGGAACCCATCCCCAGACTCTGGAAAGAAAGAGGACAAAGGGAAGGGGGATGGGGACCAGTCCTGCCAGGATCCAGGCTGCAGGTGAATCTTCTGCGGTGTTTATGTGACTAGTGGTACAACCCATTTGCTATGCAACTCACCTGTGCATATGGCAATCATAAAGGACTTGGAGAAAGGCTGTGTGAGAAACAAGGTGTTTTATCATTTTCCCATGGGATTTTTTTTTTTTTTTTTTTAAGCATTGTTCTTGGTAAATGCCAGGGGGCAGAGTTGGCTCATGAGCAGTAGTGATCCCTGGGCCTGAACACCTCAGCTGGAGAGCAGGAGGGGGTTGATGGCACTTTTTTTTTTTTCCAAGAAGTGTTGAAAGTCCCTAGTGACACAAGGACATCTTGGCTCAGGTGAGAGTGCGCTGAGCCCTGTTAAACCATAGCATCACTCATGGCTTAAGCGTAAAGGTTGGAGAGCGAAAGGACACTCGAGTTTTAAGGTGGCTTTTCAAAATAGGATCTGGTTTGTTGTCAGAGTGGTGGGAATTGGCCTGAACATCAATCTGTGGCACGGGGCTGTCGAGCTGCTCTGTTTTCACAGGCGTTAGACTTCGTATCAGAGGAAATACACAATCTAAAAATATGTTCTTTTTCTCCCTGTGCTGAAGGGGAAGCGTTCACAGACTGTTGCACGTGCCCATTTAGAAAGCCCCAGAGCAGCCCAGAGCCCACCCCACACAACCTTGAAAATCCCAGGAAAAGCACACCATGAAACACGGAAACGTTTCCATGGGAACTGTTCCTCTACTCCTGCTAATAAAATGGATCTATAACACAAATGATAACAGGTCCCAATTTCTGCACCAAACTACAAACAGTGAATGCTACAAAGGGAACCAGTAAAGAGCAGAAGTGTAAATCAACAAAACTGCTAAATTAGGTACGTGCGTGCCTCCCCACAAAAAACCACAAGCATATAAACAAGGCCCTCAGGGAAAAAAAAAAAAAAAAAAGATCATTTTAATTATAGCATATCCAGCCAACATAAACCCCATGGATTGTGTGAAATCAGGTTTGTTCTTCTGATACACAGCAGGAAACTCTGTAGCAGATCAAATAGGTTCAGGGAGGCTGTCTTGCTAATTGCTGTTCCTAGCTGAGCCAAAGCAAACTATTTAGACAAAGGAAAGAATCCACATTTTATTTAGTATTAATTATGAAATAGCATGTCTAGATGGGCTTCACAATAACTCTACATTTCCTGGGGGAAAAAAAATGTAGTTCTAATCCTGTGAAATAATTGGAGAATTAACCCCTTGCTTCAGGCGGGAACCCCAACATGTGCTTACAATTAAGTGCAAGATGAATGATGTCTCGAGTAAGGCCTTTCCTTCAATCACAGCAGATTATGAAACTCATTTTAAAGCCTTCTTTACAAGCGTTCTTGTATGTTCTCACCTTACACTGATGTTAAAGCAATGCATTCTTTTTTTTCTGTGGTGACTTTTATACTTCCTCATTTTTTATTGTTTAAGCCTGTTGTTTGGCCATTTTGCAGCATCCCTTTGACTTCCCACTAAAGATTCTGGAGTTTTGCACCGGCTATTTTGGGGCTTGCATGCGTCACTTGGGCACTCTCACTTTGTGCTGCCAATAGCCCAGCAAACATTGACTGGAGGTTTTATTTTCTGCTTATGCTTTCCTCCAGCAGCATGCAAGTGGTGTCTCAGGGCAGCTTAGCTGAATATTAGCATTTGTAGCCATGGACAAATAAAACCCAAAGTGGCAGGGAAGAAGCTGCGATACTGAATGCCAGAAGTGAGTTGTTCTCAGACTTGGTTAATCGCCTTCCACCCCTGGGCAGCAGGACTGGAGTCACTGATGTTCAGGCCAGGTGGTCGCGTGGCCTGATAGAAAAAGGGAGCAATGATGAACTTATGAGTGTGTGTGGCCAGGTTTGTAGGAAGTGGATGAAAAGATAGAGTAGGAATTGGCTGGGGTTGAAAGCTGCTTCTTACCATTGAAAGGTCCTAGTGATTGCTCTGGTTTTGCTTTCTTTTACATCAAGCTTTGAATATGCGTAACTGCAAAAACTGCTTCTTGGAGGCCTTCTGCTCTGGGTGGTGCCATCTAGAAAGACAAATCTTCCACAACTTGGGAAGAAATCTCTCCAAGGGAACAAGATGTCACAAATAGTGTGAGGACCTCTAAATCTCAGGCTTTGTGGTTCAGTTTCTGTCTTGCTGAACCACGATCCCCTCTGCCCTTGCTTAGCTGCCTCCTGGCACTGCCATCCGTCAGCTCCCTTTAGAAACATTAGTGTTTTGGTGCACGCAGTGTCACCCTTCTGTGCCAGGGCACCGCACCTCACTGGCAGGACTGCCAGCAGCCTTAAATGGCCAACAGGTCTCTAGGGCTGGAAGGAGAGCATATGTTAGATGCCTTTTAATGCTGAAAACAATTTTAAAAAAAAAAAAAAAAAACAAACCCAAAAAACCCCACATCATAGCCACTGAGCCTTTCATAACGATGCATTAATTGAGAGCTGCTACTGAACTGATGCACAGTATAGTAAGAGAATAGTATATATTAGTTTCCGAGTTGTCAGGATCCATACGTAGCGTGGTACAGCCTCCCTTTTGCTCAGGTGCTCACACGTGCTCTGTGGGTCTGCATGCAGGTATGCATATGTGCACACCAGGCTTTTTTTGAAGGTCACCGAAATGAGCAGGACTTCGGTTAGCTTATGGGCTGGTGCATAGTGCAGTTAGAGGGTGTTGCAGATGGGATGTTGCGCTCTTCCAAGCAAAGTCTGTTCTCTGCTATAATGCCCAAAAGGCAGCACGTTTCTCTTGGTGGGGCTCCCAGCACAGTTTCTCAGCTTTCCTGATCAGGGTACTGGTACCAAACTGTTAAAAGGAGAACCCAAAGTAAAATGAAAAGCAAAAAGGTTTGTAGCCAAACTGCTTATTTGTATCTTGGCATTTGGTGGCATCCGAATGAGTGATTTCAAAGTACAACATGCCCCTTTGGGATGGTCTGCTCCCCGCAGACAGGTAGAGCACCTCATCCAGATAAGGTAACCTGTAGCTAAGAGGACTCCAAAGCTTCTTCATTTAATCACAGTAAATAAATTACACGTACACGTTAAAACAAAAGATTTTGCCTCGCAGAGATTAATTCTACCTAGAAATTTTTGTTAAAATTTTATTAATCTTAATTGTTTTGCTAATAACTTTAAAAGGGGGGAGAAAAGGTAAAATGATGAATAATTAAACCTTGTCTCCGTAAATCCCATTAAATAACATTAGGGGGAAAATGAAATAGATGTTGAAGGCGGTATACTCTGAGATGAGCAAAGCTACATAATTAGCACATTAGTGTTTGTTTCTGTACAGGAAAATATCCACTCTGTATCTGACGGTACCACAGCCCATCAAGAATGGCCGGCAATCCCCATAGTTCAGGTGCACCCTTGCAGCGTCCCATGCGGAGAGTCTGGCCAGCTTGTCCCCAGACTGAGGGCTTGACGTGGCAAAGCAGAGCTGCCACCATCCTTCGCCTGCTTGGAAAGGGCTGTTTGGGCTTGATCCACTGCACGTGTTCTGCAGCCATGTGCGTAACTGGGTAGACAAGGAGAAAGGCAGGAAGGCACCAGTATATTTCTATAATCATAAATCATGCCATATGTTACCTGGAGTTCAGTCTCTAAATTCTGCGTTGACCCCGATAGCATGTGGCTGTAATTAAGCTGTCCGCCAGAGCGGGTCTGCCCGGTGATTACACATCGGGGCCTGACTGCGCGTGACAGCGGAGGAAAGGGGTCGGGCACCTGAGGACCTTGACAAGCCGTTTGTGAATGGATGAGTTGTTGCCACAATTTAATCAGGCTTTGGAAAACATGCTGAAACAATTCATAACAAGTAAACAGGATAGGAGTGGCCTGCAATCATCTGCAGGGGAAGCTGTTGCCTTTGGCCGTGGCATGTGCCAGCGGCTGAGTGCCAGCAGGGAGCTGTGTGGACCAGACTTGGGCTAGACCATACCAGACGTGCAGGGTTCATCCCTGTGCATCAGTCGCCTCTTGCCAACCGCAGCGTTGCCCTGCGTTCGATCCAGTTGGGTCGTCCTCACGGTGAAAAAGTTTTCCTTGTATCTGCCCAGAATTTCCTCTGTTGCCATTTGTGTCTCATCCTTTCGCTGGGCGCCTCCGGGGAGAGGCACACGCCTTGTGCTTCAGCCCCCGGCCATCATGGTGGCTTCCTGTGGGCTTGTTCTGGTATGTCCATCTGGGGAGCCCAAAACTGGCCCCAGCACTCCAGATGTCCCACCAGTGCTAAGTAGAGAGGAAGGATCACCTCCCACAGCAGCCCTATTTTATAAGGGTACTAGATGTGTTTAAATACTGCGATGACAGAGGTTAAGTTGGGACTCTGACAGAATGGAAACTACAGGAATATTCATATATAACATCCATAATCCATATGTGCTTATGTTAAGTAATAACTTTACTGTGTCCAGCAAAACGTTTCTGCAAGTGCTAATGGAAAATTGAGATTGATGTAAAGGCAGGTATGTGCCAGCAGTGTGCCATAAACATGCTGCTCTAAAGTAATTTTGGGGAAATTTTCAGATTTAAAAAAGATAGAGCAGTTGCCTCAACAAAAAAAAAAAAAAAAAAAAAAAAAAAAGAAAGAAAAAGAAAAAAGGTGACTACTTCAGACTATCCGAGTAGCTTCCCTCAGCCCTTTGAAGCTCTTCCTTTTCTCAGATGAAAGGTCCATGTGACCATATACTTGACTTTTTCCCTGCTAATATCCCTGCCTTAGCAGGAAGAAGGAACAATAGAGAGAAGATGGCTTTTGATAACATTCAGACAGTGATCTGGTCTGCTACTGAGCAGTGCTGAGACTAGCGCAGATAAGGGTTTATCTTTGATCTTGATGAAATAATTGACGCTCGGCATCCTTCAGCGATGCTCACGTGTCAGTCGAAAATTTCCTCGTCTGTTTTGGTCCTGTGCTGTTGACGAAGGGACCGAGGGGCTTGTTCCTGCCCATGTCTCCAGCCAGGGGAGGGTTTAGGGGACCCCAAGGACTCTCGCTTCCCCGGGTCGGCCCTGTGGGGGTGGAGGTTTTGTGGTTTTGGGACCAGCTGACCGCGTCTGCGTGGCTGGTAACTGTGTCTTGTTGCCTGTCGCCATGGGACATACCCTGATGTGCCAGCTCTGATCTGGCCATGCTCGGTTTTATCTCTTGTGCTTTCTATGTGCCAAGTGGGGCGGAGAGCAAGGCTGGGTCCTCTCTCCCACTCCTCCTCCTCTCCCCTCTCATGTCGTGGGGCTGTTTCTCACATTTTTTTCCTCAATCCTCCCCGATGGGTGCAGTTTCATCTTAAACCCGCTTCCCCTGAGGTGCCTCTGGCGAGGCTGAGGGGCTGGGCTGTGCCTGGGGGCGGGGCGGCTGGAACCAGCCAGAACCGGCTGGAACCGGCTGTGCCCAGCAGGGGGCAGCCCCCGCCTTTCCTCACAGCGCAGCCAACGCCCGGGCACCCACACCCAATGCAGGTACTCGAGGTATATGTTAAAAATCCCACCTGAATTTTCTCCCTGAAGGTAGATGGAGTCTCACAAGAAGCTCTGCGTTTTCTGGGCGGGCTGAACTACCTCCCCGTCCCCTCGAAGGCGGGCATGGAGGACGTGGCGCCCACGGCAGCCTGTGTTGCGGGCAGAGCCACCTCCTCCCTCCCCAAACTGTCCCCCTTTGCGGGTATTTCTCCAGGCTGACGTTAAGGTTTGTGAAGTGCTGAGACCTCTGTAACTCTGTGCATGTGAGGGTATAACCCTGTCCCCCCGTCAACTGAGCTGTGCGAATCTGAAGGGGAAAAAATTGGTCTGAATTCAGACATTCCCTGTCATTTTGTGTCGTAGAGGTAAAAGAGTATTTCCTTGGGTAGAATGGCATCTACACAAATAATTTGTTCCTCTGCTTACTGCCCATGGTTAGCTGTGCATGCTCAACAGCCGTCAGTATCAAAGACCGAGGAAAACTTGTTGAATGCACGTTATAAAAAAACGCTTTCTAAGTCATACTTGCTGCATTTTAGTTTTCTGTCATCATACAAACTACGTAAACGGCAAAGTCCGTAAATCAGAGTGATTGCAAGAGGGAAAGATATTTAGTCTAATTATCCCATGCTATTCATTTAGACAGGGAGGAAACATTAGGCAGACCTTTTTTTTTCTTAGGAGTAATTAAATATGTTCCCTAAAAGGTTTCTGACTAAACTGCCTATTAACCACATTTGTAATTCCTATTTCACACATTATTAGGCTCTGAATTCTGGTGGCCTGAACAAGAGGAGCTAAAATTATATAAGTTAAGGGATGGTATTAGAAGAGAGCTGTATAACTGATCCAAAATAACGCTCTGGCTTGGTCTCTCCTCAGATGTGTCCTGTAAGTTTTCATTTTTTACAGAGAAATAAAGATGACCAAAGGGCAGGAAAATATGACTGCAATGCTGGAGTCTTAGCTGAACTGTAACTGCATACAAAACCAGGTTTTTTTATTCTGTTTTCAATTACCTGAGCAATCTGTACAATATTTAAACCCATCAGGAAATGTAGCACCAGTTTGGCTGGACAGATATTCCCTTAAAAGAAAGTACCTCATTCCCTTCATGGTTTCCCTTGCTGCTTTACCGACACAGTATTGTTAACTGGGATTTCATGGGTATAAATGACTGGAAAATTATCTCAAAATGATGCATTTTCTATTCTCGTTTTGGTGTGTCTGTTGCGATTTCCTGAGGAGTAGGTAGATTATGTGCAAATTGTCAAATTTAGTAACTAAAAAGATTTAAAATTTAATTTAACCTTGCAAGTCCTTTCTTGTGGTGAAAACACCTTAAACAGCTTTTATCTTGAAGCAGTCATTACCACAATTGGTGGAAACGACATGTCCATCATTTGTGACTATTGGTAAATCGCCATCATTAGCAGCTGCTGGGAATGGCTAAGGCCCAGGAAGGGAACCAGAGATTGTAAACCTGTAACTATGGTAAAAGTGATAATGCGTGTTGAAAGGAAGTGACAAAGCTATTCCAATAAAAGGTAAGCTCCTGAACTAATGCCATTTGATATACCTCAGCTGTAAATAGGTTTTCCCCCTCTGTACCTCCTAGGAAAATTTGGTCCATAAACAGTAGAAATGTAATTGTTGTGATCAAAAATGGTTGTATTTTGCATGTGCTCTTGCTCTCGTAAATAACTATAGTAGAGCTTAGTAGAACAATCAGGTATTTATCAAAAGGGCACAGCTATGGTACTTGAAAAAGTACAATTCTAGTTGAATTACAACAAAATACAGTCATGTTATAACAAAAAAAAATCTACTGGGTGAAGTACAGTGATCTATACTTTGCAATTAAAAATCAGCTTAAAGGAGTTCTAAAAGATGTTTTCCTCATTTTTGAAGCTTAGATTTTCAAAGGGCTTCAGGGAATTTACAAGATCTATCAGATATCTCCCATTTCTGTTCACTCCTGTGTAACTAATTTGTGCAGCTCAGAACAACTCGATGAGGGAGTGGAGATAGAGTGGGAATAGTTTTACATGAATAAGGCACCAGCCTGGACAAGGTGTTCCTCTGCTCACGAGTGAGAACTTAAATTTCATGTTGGCCTGTGATTCACTGGATGCTTTGCTAAAGCTTCTTGTTAGAGGGGAATCTGTCAGGTGGGATGTGTTAATGCCTTGAAGGATAACTCTCTGAACACACTCAGTGACGGTGCTTTGTAAACTGTCGGTAGAGACAGGTAAGTCTGTATGGGGTTTACCCTGGGTTTGTGGAGCCTGGTGCTAAAACGCATGCTTAGTTTATTTGGTCTTAGCTTAGTGTTTATCTTAGTACGTGACGTGGTGTCATTTTCTATGGTACCACTGAGAGATACGTGCAGGTGCCTGACAGCCTTTCCTTGGGAATGCTGCTCAGAAAAATACTGCTTTTTGACCTCTGTTCCTGGAGGAAGGTCCCTCCAAACCGCTTCTGACTTCATCCCTATTCCTTCAAAATAATTTCAGGAAAGAAAGGCAGATCCCAAACAGCCTTATTAACACCATTATTATTAATAACTTTTTTCTCTATTTCAAAAATTCCAACAGGTGCCTGTTGGTTTTTTTAAGTCAATGCAAAATATTTATTTACATGAAGAAATGCTTTCATCTATTTGAGAGACACATTTGGTTTGCACATATTACTGCTGTGCGCAGGAACATTTGCTGCTGATTAGAGAGGTACGGCTCAGTTTGCAAAGCAAAGTGCTTGTACAAACGGATTTCTCCCCTTTGCCTTCTGGTCTCTCTTCCCAACTTGAGTTTTCCAGGTGCAGAATGTCTTCACTCAGGGAAAAGACCATCTGCGTTTTGTTGATGCAGGAATAAAACCTTGCAGATGAGAGCCGATTTCAGTCCTTCTCCTTTCCTGCCTTGATGCTGGAGTTGGTTTCGTGGCTGTGCCAAGCAAATTGGCAGAAGCTGCTGGGCCTTGCAAAATCATGCTGATCTGTGATGGGAGCAGCTCTCCACTCCTTTTATCCTGTAGGAGTATCTGTTTATTTTGTGTATGAATTCCAGTCTGTCAGAGAAATACCATTTTCCTGCAGACAGGGACAACAAAAATGCTACGTTGTGAGATGCTTTAGCCATAAAGTCAAAGGGACTGCTTTCCAGCTGCTGCCATCGGCGGGGCTTCTCCGCTCAAAGCAAAACCGGGGGACAGAGAGAAATAATGTACAAAGGAGGAGATTTTTCTGAATGCCTTTGCTAATGCCACTTTAGTGGGTGCTGTGAAACTCCTTGTGATTGCAGGGGTGGTTTTGATGGCTGCGTGCGGAGCAGCCCTCCGAATCTGAACGTATATACGCGTATCCCCCTCCTGGCCATGGAGCTTGTAGCAACCAAAAGAGGTTTCCCTCAAAACTTAGCAACGCCTGTTTGTTGGCAGGGGGAATGAATAACGACTGAAGTGTAACACCTCAGAAACGGCATCTGGGAGATTTTGGTATTGGGCGGTTCACAGCTGTGTAATGCGAAGTACCAATGCAAAACCGACACTTTTCTATGGTTTTTGCAGTGTCTAATTACTTGCCTTATGAACAAGAGAGCTGCTATTTCTGGGCTGTAAACTTGGCCTAATTCTCTGACACTCCATTCTTAAACAGGAATGCTTCCTCTGAAGGCCACAGTGCTGCGCCGAGAGGAGCGATGCACCCAGGTGTTGTCGCAGCTCCGGTTTGCTGGACTGTCACCTCGGCTCTCGGCACAAGCAAAGTGAGTAGCCATTTCCAAAACACTTGAACAGATTTCCATTTGCCAAAGCAGCTCCCAGCTGGGGGGCAGCAAGGAGGCCCCTGCCTGGGACTGACTTCCCCAGTGCATCTGCAAGTGGTAGGTGGCAAAGTTCCTCAACAACTGATACGCTTTAAAAATATGTATATTTTAATTTTAAAAAAATGCTGATTCTTATCTGATGGTTTATGCAATCTATCAATTGTTTGCGTAGATAGATTTTTACCTACTCCAAGACTCACTATGAATTTTATCATGGCAGAGGGTTTAATAAATTACAGGAGATAAAAATAAAGAGGAAAGTCCTGCCTTTAACCAGAGCACGAAGGAATCATGTTGATGTGGAACTTTTTTTTTTCTCTGTAATGAATGTATACTATTTTTCTCCATTACTAGCTGTTGGCTGTGGCAGTGAAAATAGAGGCTGGTGACCCAAGGTCATAGAAAAGAGAAAATACCAGTACATAAAAGCATTTGCACTAAAATATTAAACTTGTCTAGAAAATAAATAACAGTGTTTGTTAGTGGCGGTAGGAGAGTGATGGTTTGCTATCAGCCCTCGTAGTTTATCCCATGCAGCATGTTGCCTGTGGAGTACGGCTTGATAGATACTTTCAGCTGTCCTGGTGTAGTTGGAATAGATTAAGATAGTGTGTTTCACACAAAATTCTGCCAAAAAGCAGAATTTATTATTAATTTGCTAAGTGTGCACATTAATACTGCTGCACATCTGTATGGCTCAGTCCACTTCAGGATCATATGGTCTTTAAGGGACTAATGGCACCTGCCGGAGCACTTGGGCCTGCCCACTTCAGAGGAGCTGGTATGCTTTAAAAAAAAAAAAAAAAAAAAAAATCTATATTTAAAGTTTGAAGAATTTTAAAGAGAGTGCCTCCTTGGGGCCTGCAGGGTGGGCAGCTCGGCAGCGGCAGAGCTCAGGCAGCTGATGGTGTTCAAAGCAGAAGGTGGGCCCACCATTTAAGTTTTATCATTTATGCTGTCTCTCTGTGCTGCTGCCTTGAAGCTTGCATCACTTGTGGTGAACTGCAACACACACACAAATCCTGCAACTGTTTTCTGCATCACATGGACAGTCCTGCCCCTGTGCGATGCACGAGCTGAGGACATACCCTGGTACCAACCTGTTTCCATTTTTGTACTGACTTTTCCTTCCTTAATATGGGGGAGCCAGCTGAAACGCAGTCGGTATGGCAGCAGCTTCTCAGGGGTGTAATTAATCTGTATTTGCAGCATCGCTTTTACAGTCCCTATGGGTGAGTGTGCATTGGGGACAGCTAGATACGTCGCCTTGTCTGAATCCCAAAGGATTATCGTTAAGCGGTATTGTCAGCATACCTGAGCTTAAAGTGAATATTGCTGAACATGTTACAAACTTTTAAAAGTGAGTTTGCCAAATTGATATTGTTGTAGGGCAAGAAATAACTAAGTAGCAAGTTCGCCTGCAGTCAGTCTTGCATGGCCATTTAGAGCTGATGATGCAACCACAGGTTGTTAAACAATTTTGAGCAGACCTGTTTTGAACCTTGTAAAACTAACATTTAATGAAGTGAAACGTGGATCAATGGTAAATTTTGTGCAGTGGCTCAGTTGTATTGATTGCAAGGTTCAAAGACTTTCAGTACGGACCTGTTAAATATCTATAATGTTAGGGTTGAAATGACGCTTGGCAAATTCTAACAAGGTTGAAAAGGCAGTGTGGGTGTGATTGCTTCCTGCTTTCAAATAAACTGCTGCTTTTCAGTCAGTAAGGAGGGGTGGGAACTGGTTGGTCACGCAGGAGATGCTCCTGGATCAGTTTTTTTGGGTTGCAAAGAAAGGGAGGGCCTTCTGTGCTGGTGCAGTGGCAAAGGCACCACTGCAGCAGTTGCGGCTGGTGAGTATGGAGGTGCCGGTGCTCTCACTCGGCACTTGCATTGTGCAACACTTGTCTTTTGCTTCCCAAGGTGATTTTGGCTGTTACATGTGTGCATGCACTGGTACAAGGGATAAACTTGATCTGGGTGTGAACAGGGTCTCCCCCCTGCAGCACGGCCCCTCCATGCTTTGTGCACGTGGCAGTGGGGATGGCCGCGCAAGGTGGCCACGGGGCGAGGACCTTCTGGAGACCGCATCTGCCACAGTGGCTGTTTGGTAAAGCAGATAAGAGTGTAATTTAGCTGTATTTGGCTTTGGCACACTAAAAGCTGGATCCTGGCTCCAGTCTGATCCCCTAGTGAGAGGTCTGTAATTTGTAACCACTCAAGGATGCCGGCGGCTTTTTCTCTGCTATGCAGATATATGCCGTGCTCTGCAGTCTCAGCCGAGTCGTGCACCCCCTCCCGCCCAGCAGCGGGGTGGAAATGGAAAGATGTATGATCAGGCAGACAGTACTGCAAAAATAAAATCAATACAGATCAACCGAAGAGTTTTAATCTTGTCTTGTAATAACTCTGTGTATCTATCCATCCCCATATATATTACAAATGCTGCATCATTGAACACTGCTTGCTTGCAAATCAAAATATCGTGATGCAATATAGTATGTATAAATATGTATACACACGTCAAAAATACACCCCTTTCTGTTTGAACGGGTGTGTGCATGTACGGAAACAAAACCAACCAACTTTCATGGCAAGTGTAGCGGAGCAGTGCCTCAGGCAAACGAGGGGGTGTAGGTGCTGTGTTTGACCCTGACAGTTCATGCTCCCATTAACTGGTCGGATGGCAGTCACGCACTTAACACCTGGGTATAAAGGGTTCTTATTTCATAAAACAGCATACCTCTCCCGCATATATTCTGACAACAGCAATTAAAAACAGCAACACACCAGGGAACTCCTAAATATAGTATGGCCTGAAGTTATAAGCTTATGTTTCCTGGATTTTTTTGTTGTGATTCCCTCCCCTTATGGATGGTGCAGGAGAATTTAAAGGTCAGGTGAGCAAACTAGCTCAGGAGGAGGAAGAGGGATCCCTACCTCTGCCACCATAGGATAAAGAATAAAAATAAGGAAAGTCCATAAGGAAATAAAGGACCATTAATTCAAAATGAGTTTTTGCTAGCCTGCGGTAGATTAAGCTCCTGCCAGTTCTGGTTTAAGGAGGAGAAAGCAATGCTGAACTAAGAAAGCGTGGGGGCTTGAGCGCAGCAGGACATTGGCCCCGCACTGGGAGCTCCGAGCTGGGTGACTCTGCTGAAGCTCAGCCCCGGCGCGCGCCCTCTGGCTGGGCCCACAGTGGTCCGGGACATTGCAGCTCTGGGCAAGAAATACTGCCTTTAGGAAATTCTTTCCCTTTAGGAAACACACAAAGAGGGAGAGCTATAATTCTTGAATGTCTTAATTCAGAATGACTTGTTGTCACTGCTACAATAACACAAATTTTGCTTGTGCATAATATATTATTTATTTTACGGAGGCTGAATGAAGGAGAGCGCGCTCTCTCACTCTGTGGTATGCAAATGTTTATGGATGGTTTGGCGCTTGGTTTAACAGCTTACGCTTTTAAAGACTTGACATCTTGTTTGTATTACCTAAATAGATATATGCTATTTCCGGGAGCTGTTGCTACTGCTGGGCTTTTATGACAGTCTTTATACACAGTTTCATTTTTAGCATGGGAGAGGTCACAGCATTTCGCTAACTCAAAATACCTGACACTGAGAAGAGAAAACAAATTTCATTAAATAAAAAAGGGGTCAGCACTGTACAGGTTGATTATTTATAAATAGTGCTGCCAGTCAATACCTGGTGGTTTATTGAACTTAATGAAACTCCTGGTAGGCAAATGTGTATTTTAAGAAGGCATTTGACCTTGGGCATCTCTCCTGCTGGGGGGATGCTGTCTGCTGCGTCAGTGGTTCAGAATCAATAACCTCCAGCACTGTCCTGTTGAGGGCTCTTGTATTTAAGGGTGATATTGTAAAATGTGACAATATTCTGCTGACGAATGACTCGATACTGACATCCCTGTGGGGAAGGGTGGGCAGGGTTATGTGGTGACTCTAAAAATGCACTGATAATGAATGAGGAAAAAAACTGCTGGGGATGCCATTTTATCCATTTAGCGCTTGGGCCCGATGCCCTTGTGTCAACCTTTACCATCACGGTCCGTGGGTGCCTAAGCGAAACCTGTTTGTCTGCTATATTTCAAAAATTTCATAAGATTGTTAGGGTGCGAAATTCATACTCTGTTACTCTCCTGCTTTTAATAATATTAGCAGGGTGAAGACCCCTGTGTGCGGAAATGGTTCTTGTCTGACTTGTACACAAAACTGAAGCTGTAGCCCAAAAATCAGTGCCCAAGTCTCACTTTCAGTGCTGGCTGGACATTTTATGCTGTTGTCTATAAATAGATTGAGGGTGAACACCAGAGAGGGAAAAGAGCTGTCTGGTGCAGGAGCGAATGGGGATAAACTAGCAGTGGCTGCTTTTATTGTATCAACTGGAAGTGGGCTTAAGGCTAGCAACAATGTCTTCCTATAATGGGTGAAGCAAAAAGTTGAATTTCTTCTTAAGATTGACACTTAACTCATGTGAGGGGATGTACATCGGTAGACAGACGGTTGGGTTCATTGACTTGCAAAGGGCTTTTTCTGTGCCTCATATGTTTAAGGCTCCAGACTAACCGAGATCCTGCACGTAGAGAAGCTTCAGTACACAGCATCTTTTTGAGGTTGTTGGCACTATTCACAGCTGAGATTGAACGTGGATTTTCTGGGTTCCTGGTTTTGGAACTGGGATGCATATCGAAGTGGAGATGCTGTATAAACTTAATATGAAATGGTTTGACAAATTTACTTATGCCAAACAGCTGCTCTGTAACTTGGGTTTTAAAATTTATAGCCTTTCAGAAGAATAATACTGTTACTTTCTTGTAAGCATGCCTATAATGGCTCCAAACGTCCATCTGTGTAAAGACTCCTATGTCTTCAGCTTTACACAGACTGACAGTAAGAGAAGCAATACATGCAAGTGTACAAATAAATGTGTAATTGCAAATTTCCAAAATAACTTTTTTAATATCTTTTAAATGCTTTATGTATTGAAGGGCTCAGCAGGTCTCTTCATAATATGCAGTGTGATTAATTCAAATGAGAAAAAACAGTCATGCAGACAGGCTTTACAGCTAATGAGCAGGATGCATAAGATATGCTCTGCCTCACTAAGGTATTATTGTCATCTGACATTTTTGCAAACTCCCATGGAATTTGTTTTGCATTAACTTCTGGGGAAGTGCCAATGGAGTTGGTGAATTATTGCCTCTTTTTCTTGAGACTTGAACTAATTCTCTGTGCAGATTTTTGGAAGTTTCTGTTGCACAATTCTGAGTTATGCACATTATCAAGAGCATTCACATAGGAAAGGTTATCCCAGCAGCATAGGCAGTAGAGTAGACAGTAAATG
>NW_009189530.1:99892-101047 GCF_000690835.1 Fulmarus glacialis
AGTTGTCAATCATAAGCAAAGACAGTGGACCTGTAAATCCCATGTTTTCCACTAATACGTCTTAGAAGTTTGTTGCCTGTTTTAGTTCCTTGTACATTACCTGTGCAATGTGTTTTTAAATATAAATCCTGGACCTTGACAAAGGAGGCTGGTTGTCTGAAGGAACCTCACTGAGACACTTCTAGATGGTGAGTGGTAGGGACTTTCTGATGATCAGTAGATGCCTTCTGGTAGAGGCTGGGGTGGTGTCTCCAAAAAGAAGACATCCCAAAACACTGCCTGTTTGTAGAAGGCTCTGTGCTTTGGTCTTTCAAAGTAAAA
This sequence comes from Fulmarus glacialis, assembly GCF_000690835.1. Classification (NCBI taxonomy): domain Eukaryota; kingdom Metazoa; phylum Chordata; class Aves; order Procellariiformes; family Procellariidae; genus Fulmarus; species Fulmarus glacialis. Next base: position 100,214 of record NW_009189530.1, read on the forward strand.
TCTTCATGCATGAAGAAGAATCGAGTCTCCTTTGCTTTTGTATGTGCTTTAAGTGATCTCTTACTTAAAGAAGCACATTTTTGGTAAGGACATTGGTGAGCATGTTTTTGGTAACTCTCCATGAATGGTTCTAGACCTGCCTGCATATGTCCCAGGACTTGGGTAAGTATTTGGAACCAGTGTCCCTTCATCTATTTCAGACATTTGATATGAATAAGTGCATTGCTGTGCCAAAATAACAAACCACAAGCTATACTTAACATATGTAAAACCCCGACTCCCTCCCCAACCTGAACAATAAATGTTGCTGGGAAAATATCTCAAAGGGAAATCCCCTTAGTAAAGCCTAGTATGTGGTTTTTTCAATGAGCTTTGACATTGTTTGAATACATGCCTATCTTGTAACACATGCAGAGCATCTCCCAGTATTCTCTACCTGAAACTTCAGTAAACTCATTTAGCAGGGAGCACTTCATTTCCCTTGCTCAATCAAAATTTTTTGCTCTCTAGCTTCTAAAGTCATCCTTTTACAGAAAAGGTTTGCTACCCTGAAAGAAAACAGGCAGAAGAAAACAGGAGTTGCTAAAGAGATAAATGACAGACTCAGCCTTAAACCCTGCACTTGCAATTTATTTGAAGACAATGTTCAGGGAGTGCGAAGACAGGACATCTGTTTCATATTATTCCCAAAGCAACCTGCTTATTCAGCTGCAGACATCCCCACCTGCTCCTCTAATGAGCTCGGATCTCTCAATATTCCCCGTTCACCCCTTCGAACCTGGATAGAGTTAGCTGAAGCAGAGGGGCACTGCCTAAAATTTCGTGTAGCGAGCA
>NW_009189530.1:101078-128778 GCF_000690835.1 Fulmarus glacialis
TGCACACATGCTGTTGGATTCTCTTTAACTCCCGTGCTACTGGAGTTGTGATGGCTAAATTCGGCATTACTGTACATGGTCGTAATGTAGGATGTTGTATGTGAAACTAGGGCAGTCTTGGGGATGGTGAGGAGTTTGGGCTCTGGCCTTCAAGAGAGAATTTTTCAGTGTGATCCTTTTCTAATGCACCAGTGGCGTTTGACATTTACAATCGACTGCTTACGCAAACTAAGGAATAGCAGAAAGTGATTTTTTTTTTTTTTCCCCCCGTGCTTTAATTTTGTAAAGTAAATATCACAAAGAAATGCTTTGCAGGTGCTTTTTAGCACAGTGAGCATAACGCTTGGGGAATGCAGTTGAAATCCTTGGCCAAGGCTGCAGAGTCAGTGTGTTTCAAAATTCATATGACTTTGGTGAAAACTCTGGACCAAGTACTCGCAGCCTGCAGAGACGCCCGCAGCAGTGAAAAAAGTGCTCCAAAATGGTGCAGTCATCTGCTCAGGCAACCTTGTTTGTACCATGCAGAGAGAGGAAGGGAACGCCCTTGAAACCTTGCAGAAGCGACAGATCCTGGTCCGAGCCCCCAGGTCTGAAGGTGTCCATGGCAGCACGGTGCCTGCGCTCCTTTGGAGACTGGTGATTGAAAAATGTGTTCAATTGTACCTGAACACTCTGAGCTGACTTCTCTTGACCTGTACAGCAGCATAGTAAATGGGGCAGCAGGTGAGGCGGAAAATGTTTTTTTGTAGACTCCCAGGAAAAGATTCCTTCTCAGGCAAAAACATTCCTGAGAGCCTTTCTGTATGTCCTTCCTTATACCACAATATTTTTTTCCTCTGTACAGCTGGACACACGTTCTCAGATGCAGATCCTCTCATTCAAGGAGAATGATCTTTGGTGTTTTTCTTATGCTAAACACTGCTATTAATTTGCCATTTACTTTGTGTGATAGCTTTTGTCTTTTACCAGCCACTTTTTCCTGGGCTAGTCTTGACAGGAGAAGATGCGTCTCTGATGGATTCCCAGGGGGGCTCGGTGCAGGATCCTTAGGATGTTGGCAATGACTAAGGAAAATAAGTGAAAAACTGAAATTCCTTGTGTTGGCACCTTCCAGTAAATATTCTCAGATAAGAGCAGTGGGCAGCCCCAGTCCAAACCCAGGAGGCTCTGAAGCACGTGGCCAGGTTCAGGCGCTGGGTGACACGGCAGACTAGAGTTGATGCAGCCACTTTGCTGTCATACATACGGTTTTGGCAGTGTCAAGGTGACTTGTGTAGGAACTTGAGATGGGATAGCTGTATCTGATAGCCCTGAAGGTGTTGTCTGTAGTCACAGACCAAAAAGAGCATCTCTGGAATAGTGAAAATGGCTTCTCAGTGTCATCTAAAATATCACCAGCTGCAAAGGAGACAGATTTACTCTCCTGATCAAATAACCTTCCTGGTTTTATCATCCTGAGTAAATGGAGACTCTTATTAATTGTTGATATTTCATTTCCTTTGCCGCTAATTTTTCAGAGGGTCAAGACAAATATCAACAGCGCTTTTTGGTGCCAACACAATCCTGGCTGTAAGACCAGGATGAGCTGAGGTGGTGGCTGCAGAACATCCTGGGCGATGGCTGGAGGCACAGAGCTGCTTAGCAGCTTTGCTTGTACCTCTGCTCTCCCCACCAGGAACCCTGCGTCACGCTAGTGGCCCCCTGCCACGTGCCGAAAGCGAGTTGCAGCGAGACCGTCAGCCGTATGATCAGCCATGATGTGAAATCCGATAGCTCTTGCAGAGGATAGATAATTATCAGAAAGCTTTTATGTAAATGCTGGGTTGAAGGAGTCTGTGGGATTCTCTATAACAGGAAATTTTGTGTCTGCATGTTGGATCTGACTAGATGAAACTTGGCAGCGGTAACATTATTAAGGATGTGTGAAAATGGGATCTGCAAAAAGCAGCCAGAAATTGCATATAATGAAAGGGGATCTGCACGTAAGCGTTTCAATAAAGACCACTGCGAGAATCTTCTTTTTCATAATGGTAAAAGGCAGATCCTCTCTGCCACTCCCAGGAACAGCAGATCCAGAGAACAGAGCTATGACTTTCTCTGTTGGAGTGAGTGGGAGCAAGTAGTCACTTTCTCCACAAGAAAAAAAATTGGCAGTCATTTGTTCGCCTGATGCACAGTGCTCAGCGTGGAGCACTCAGATTGTATCTAACTGCAGTGTTTCCATTTGTAAAAAAAACCATCTCATGGTAATTAGTTTTATTAGGTTTGGCCAAACACCAGGTAAAAGGCTGGATGCTAAGGTGGATAATACATAGCTGTTGGCATGGTGCTTCACAGGTCCAGATATGCTCCATTTCCAATAGGTTTTGGTGTCTTTAGTGACTTGTATTACATAGCCATTTACTGAGTCAGCATAGACAACATAGCTAAGTGTCTTTTCCAATGCCCAGTATTAAAATTTATGGTATTTAAGTTGATATATCTGTGGAATTAATTATAACAGTTTTCTCTTTGTAAATGGGGTGGATATTTCCTATTATTGGCAGTTAGACTTGTTGGGGCAGAAAAATAAATGAGAACAGGGAATTACAGAAGGTTGTAAACTCAGTTAAGCACCAACTATATATAATTATACTTAAGAAATGGCAATCATAGCTGGAAACTATGGCATGGTAGAAAAAATGTGAATCCTCACTGGAAGAATGCCTTTGCTATTTGTAGCCAATTTCACATGCTTAGTAACTTCATTATACATTGATTTCTGTAAATGGTACTTTAGCTCACAAGATGGCATTTAGCATATTAAATCAAGTGAAGAGGAATATTGGACAAAGGGCTATTGGACCACATAGGGCAGTCAGGCCTCTGTTCTTGCTTAGGTATTCCTGGCAGTGATCTGATAACTCTTCACTGGCACCATGAGAAATGAGAGGCTATAATAAAAAAATCTGCACACCATAAAAACAATCCTCTTTCTCAGCAGAAAAGGCCAAAGCACAAACACTTGTCTTGAACCTAGAGATGGTCCCTTCAGCCTGGGACGGAGACATGCTTATAGAGGAGATTGTTAGGGAAGTAGACATATTCCAGACCCGTTACTGTAGTTTTTCCTCCAGTGAGAAGAAAAGCGATATATACACAGCAGATGCTGAGATCCATTGGAGCACTGATCCTAGTGGTTGGGAGTACTAAAGAAAGATTAATACAAACTAACAGAGAGTTAGATATGACCGCGTTTTTTTCCTTCCTCCTGAATGACTGAATGGTTTATTCACTCCTAATTCAGAAATAAGTATGAAAAGGGAGCATCTTCAAAAAGATTCAGTTACCTTTGAGGTTAACAGTGACTTAGGAATTTGTTCCCTTGTGTTGCTCACTAACCTTGCCTGCAAATCTCACATTAATAATAATACGTGGCTGCAGGATCTCACGTGATAATAGCTGCAGGTTCACAGCGTATGTAGCAGGTCAATACCCTGCACCGTACAGCTAATATCCATTATGAACAAACCAAGTGTGGAAGATGCAAAAGATCAGCTTATGCCCATTAACCACAGGACACGCTGTAAAGTAACTTCATATCCCCACTTAAATTCTGTCCCATTTAATTCGCTATCTCTATTACTTTCAGTAAAACAATTGATTAACTCTGTTGATATCGTTATCGTTCTCTCTACCAGTCAATACATTTGTCTCAATCTAGTCTTTCTTTAGGGACAAGACAGTTCTTGATACCTCAGCAGATTATTTGCAGGTATCAGTTTTGTTTAAGCATTGTGATTACCCCCTTTAACGGGCTGATTTCATTCCTGTAATATTCACGTTAATAACAATAACTTTTGAGAAACCCATTAAAAGTCTGTGATGGTAATTTAAAAGAAAGGTCAGATGCACTGTTCCTCATTCAATTATGATCAAGTTAGTAACTTTTGATGGATACATTAAACGATGCTGTCATCCCTGGGCATATCACAGAATCAAAATTAGGCTCCTATTTCATTCAGAGTGTAAGTAACACCTGCAATGAAAGGGTCTTCTAGCTAGAGCAGGTGTTTTCAACAGAGGGAAGGTTTGCTGTTTTAAACTGCATTCAGCCAATACTGCGGGTGTCTGCCAATAGACAGGAACCCATAATCTATATATAAATTAAACAAAACCCCTTCATGACAAGAATATTATTAAAGCTGCAAAGTCAGACACTTGGAGGTAAAGAAACGCCAGCATCAAAGTTTCCTGGGTGACCTGAGTTTGTCCTCTCCTTCTGTCGTGCACATGCATAATGATGCAGCTTATAATTACACAGCCAGAAGTTACTACTTTTTATGCCATATTCCCGATTCAGTACCTGAAATGCCCTTGCTCTTGGGGCTATGCAGTGCTGGGGGCTTGGCTCTGGACCGTTATTACCTAAACGAATAAGGTGGTTTATGGAATAACACCAGAAGTGGATGATTTCTGTCCTGGAAGGAGATGTGTTAGGGGTGTTGGGCTGTTGCTTCCACAGTAACTTAAATACCCCATTAAAGTCAAACTTGCCACATCGTGGATAAGGATGTAAGAATGTACAAGTGCTGTCGGAAAGGACTGTGGGCTTTGCATACAATGCTGTGAGCAAGAATATCCTGGAAATCTTTCTGGACTTTCCCTTGATGTTATGTGGCTCTGTGTCTGTGAGCATATGTGTGGCTGGTGAGCCCTGGTGGGATTTTAAGCTCATTTAAAAATAACACTTGTGCTTTATAAGGAGCCCCCATTTCTTGGGGAATTTGGAGCGTCACTTTGACAAGAACAAACAGGACAAGTTTCACTGGTCATCTGCTTCTGCATCTTAAACTTCTTTCTATATACTTCTGGTCCTAGGTAGTATAAAAGATGATTTTTTTTTTTTTTTTTTTTTTTTAAATGCATGTCAGGAGTGTATTATGATTTTTACAGAACACAAAGAGCAATATTTGCAACTTCCAGAAAAAAATGAATTAATGGGGTATGATTTTTTTATCTCCTTTAAACAGACTTAGCAACAATGCAGCTACAGTGACTGATGGTGGTTGTAGATCTCACTGGCCACTTCCACAGATCTGTTCCTCTACAATCTGCTATTTTTATACCCAAATCCCTGCCATGGGCATGGAGTGCTCTCAGCATGGCTGGAAGGAGCTCAGCCTCCGCATCCGAGTGTGTGTCAGGGGACATCTCCATCGCCGTGGGGCACCTCAGCTGGCTTTAATACACTCCTAAGTTTTTTGCTGTGTATTAAGCCTCTGCTACCAGTGGAGCCAAAGTAAATGAAATTGGGACTGGTATATGTATGTCTGCCGTGCTCCAGCACTGTTGAGGGCATGAGATCAGCTCTAGATCAAGGCTGTGCTGTGTCTTCAGGTTATCTTTTCATTCTAAATCTTCTCATTTTTGTTTTGGGTCCCTATTTTCTCATTGTTAGATCTGATGGTTAACTTTATAACTGTCTTTGTACAGTTTGGGCCAGAGGGTGTTTCAGCATGTCATGCTTGTACAGGACCTGCCTACCTGCCACATAGGGATCGGTGTTTGCAAGTGCTTTTCTGGTCTCTGTGAAATAATAGTGCAATATAGATATTTAAGCATGAGAGAACAACTCAGGCCCAGAAAATGAATAGAAAATCAGCTTTTCAGTATTAACTCTTCAGTTGCTGTAACTCTATTATGTGCGCATAGTTGTCTCTCGTTTTGAATTTATTCATTGTAAGGACAACAAAAGGGGAAAAAACCAGTTTTATTCAGCATGATTTTTTGATAGAGATATTAGAGATGATAGCTTAAGTTTAAATTTCTGGAACAAATGTGTATACTTGCACATGAAAAGTTCAATTGTTTTCTTTTTAAAAAGAAGGTTTTGTTTAATACTTGAGTTTACTCTTGCTTCAGAAGGCAAAGGAAATCCTGGTATAGAGCCAGAGACAGGGCGTCATAACAGAAGTTAAACTGAAATTAGACATGAAAGATTTTTTAAATCTTTTGTCTCTGGAGCCTGAGAGAGTGCTCCCTCTCCAGCGAAGGCATCCCGAAAAGGGAAATTCAACCTCATTGAAAAATGTTTTATTCCTCTGAGACAGAAAATAAAGTTCGAGTGGAAGTATTTTTAAGAGTGTCAGTCTTTCTTTCTCTGGTCAGACTGTGCAAACCCATCACTTCTAATTTGATTTGTGGGTTACTCTGCAGTTTTAAGCGTCTGGCAACAGATGGCCCAAATATCAGCGCTGACTCTGTCAAACTCAGGAAAATCACCCCTTGAAGACTCAGGGAAGAATAGAAATTGTATATAACTTTATTCATTGAACAGTCTATGTAATTGTACGATGAATCTAGCAAAGGTCAGATCCTGGCATAAGAAGTTTGCAGAAATGGAGCAAAAATGTTAGGTTATACCGGGTTGCACCAGTAGCCAAAGGATTTGCAGATCAAAGTGAGTGGTGCTCACGTCCCGGGGCAGACTCGGCTCAGGAGGGTCTGCTCTCTCCGATGGTTCTTCTCGGCATTTAGTGTTTCTGTGTGAATTATCCTTCAGACTGGTTTCTGGAAGGGAAATATCATTCCTGGAGGCAGGATCAAGCTGCTAAAGGTTGTTCAGAGAAAAAATACCACTGGTTTTATTTACAGAGACAAAACTTAACATGTGAGGTTTGTAGCGCCAGCCTCAGTTTTCATTCTTAGGTAACAGCTGGAACCAGGGGTGTGCAGGCAGAATGAAAATATGCTTGGGCTTGTGTTAAGGGAGAACTGTGTGTTCACCATTTTGTTTTTATTTTCTTCAGTTGTGTTTGCTCACATAGGGCTGTAATCTGGTAAGCCTCTATTGCAGGTAGTAATCTAAAATGTGGAAGGACATGCCTAAATTGCATAGATCTGAAAACTCAAGTGGAGGTTTGCTTCTCCAAACTAGAATATCATCAAACTTAGCAGAAAAGTGCTGCAAATGTAGTGTAAGTGAAAGCCACATCAGACTCGTGGTGTAAAGGCTGTGTTTATGAGACAGATGTCTCAAAGACAACTAATATATGCAAGTCACACTTGCGGCTAAGGAACATCCTTATACCCTTGTAGAAAAGTTTATCACCTTCCCACGCTCATAAGGTTGTTTTTTTTTTTTCCTGGGTTGAGCTGGTGACTGAAGCTCACATGCTTGCACTAGACTAGCTTACTGTCATCTCGTTGGCATACTGGTTTGCCATTTGCAATTAAATCTAAGTATATATACATGCATTCCCCAAAAGACAAGAATCTGCTTGCAGTGAGCTTCCCAGGTGACAGGAGAGTCCAACTTCCCAACTCATTCACTTTCTTTGACTTTTTGAGCATGGAAAGTTACACGATGCACTGATCTGCAGGGACCAGCATGCTGCCTCTTAATTGTGCACCGTAATCAGGGTGCTTGTTTGCAACCCCCTGCGATGACTTAGCTTTGTCCTCTAGCTGAGGGCACGACAGGAACAGACTCTGCAGGCAAGAGGCACGAAGGAAGCTGAAGTACTGCTGAAAGCCTCTGCTTCGATGCTGTAAGGCTGATTGGGGTTGTGCGAGTGTAACTTTTTGTAAACTTTGGCTCCCAGCATATACCTCAGCATGTATTTTATAGTGTATTGATTGGTAAAGGAAGCATAAAATACTGCATAATGCCATATTCTCTTTGGCAGTTTCCACTACCCAAGGCAAAACTGGACCTAAAGGGCTGGGATCCTAAAAAACTTTAATTCCCCTCTAAAGATATGCATGACCCTGGATTAATTTGAAGTCAGGAGAAATAGGTACCACTCGGCATTTCACAGGAGTTTGCAGGCTCACAGGAATGAACCCGTGATATACAGCACAATAAACTTCTGCAGGGGTTAAACTGGGTAGGGCAGGAGAAACATTCATTGCATCATCCGAGGAGAAGGAGCTGCAAAGTCGTTCTTCCAAAAAAAAGGAAGAGTAAAGGACCTGTACTCTTGCCTTTTTTTTGCTTTGCATTAGTAAAAATCTGTGTATAAGCTCTGTAGAGAAATGGGGGTACTCAGCGTTATGAGAAAACACAACTTTCATCCAACCAGCAATAAAAATGGGCACTGGAGATAGTCCAAGAGAAATGTGACTTTTCTTGTTCGAGGTGTCCTTGATACAGGTGCCCCTCTGCCTGGAGAACCAAAAATGTAAGTGTAGGAATGGCAAAATAACCACAACATTGAACCAAAGTGCAATGTGCTGAGAAATTAGTTGAACAAATTATTACGTGTTTGCGCTCTGTAAACATGAAATTATGCTTTTGGAAAGGCTGAAATGGATAAGCTTAGCCCTGAGGCTGCTTCAGCCTTGTGGAGGAGATGAGCCTACAGTGTGGGATGGCTCTTTGGGTCCTTCCTGGAATATTTCGGGACCTTTAGCCTTTCTCTTCTAAAACAATCCTCCCCTGCCTTGATGAAATCTTATGAAATATAATCTGCGTAATTGTAATTGCTGCAACCCTGTCTGGATTGAAACGTATGCTATTATGTTTTAGGACACTAAGAAATGGTTGTGTGTTTTTCTTCAAGGCAAAATTTCTTACATTCTTGACAGCTTTTTGAAAAAAAGCGTACGTGCAATGAAAATCTTTGATGGGGAAGTGGAAGAGTGAAATAAATATGAATTATAGCTTAGTTGTTTTCCTTTTTGAAGGTGAGGTCTTAAATTTCTGAAGTGGCCATCTAGATACTAAAAAGCGTAACTTTTACAATTTATTACAGCACATTTTCTCCTTTATGTCCAGTAAAACAATATAGATGTTCTTGACAATACACCTCTGTCATATCATGTAATATATACCTCAAATATATTCCTCAAACCATAATACCACGGGGCTGTGTTTGCTTTAGTTTGTTTCACTGGTCCATGGGATGGGCAGAAGTTGGAATGAGCTCTAAAAACTTGATGGATAGTGACACCAAATCAGCAAAATAGTAAAAAGATCATGTAATCCATGTTTTCCTATGGCGTTTAATTGGACCAAGGTCTAAACCAGACCTGGCTTCCTGTGGGTTGTGCTTGACCAGGAAAAAAGATCTATGCTGCGAATGAAGTTTTGTACCTTTTTTCCTTTACTGTGAGGGAAACTGCATCTTGATATTGTGGTAAGAGCGAACCTGGAGAAACACAAGGAGGACAAATGCAAACAAATGCAAAAAAAGAAAAGTCATGTGCAGTTCTCTGCCTGGGCGAGAAGAAGAGGGTGAGCCGACAAATCAGACTGAGGGGTGATTGCTCCTTCTGACGCCACACTAACTCCAAAAACCAGGTTTTAAAGCCAGGGACAATATTGCTTCTAGGAGTAATTCAAGCCGCAGCTAATAGGCACAGGGAAGAAGCTTGGCTGGTTATCCCAGACCTGTTTGTTGTGTGCTGCTTACTCCTTGCTGCAGAGCAGATGGTATCTGCATGAAGTACTGACTTCAAAAGCAAATATGTTTGCAACCCAGGCAGAGTTTTGCCAGCTGTCAATATGTTTGTTGTACACATGGTGAAAACTGGGCCAAATTATGAGAAGGGAGTGAGCCGATCAAACCAGGTATATCACTCAGCAAGAATAATTTTCTGTACTTTTAGTAGTAATTTGTATTTTTAATAATTTGTGGTACTTCTATATGGCCTTACATTTTAGGGGGTTTAAATAAATCTGACTTAATTGCCTTCAAAGTGCTGCAAGAAATAGTCAGTGGTTGGACAGAGCACAGCCCAGGCTGCACTGGGTGCCCAGAGATAGCACAGGGACTTCAGAAATACGTATTTACAAGCTCAGAGCCTCAACGCATTGGATTTAGTCATATGATAAATCAGTAAGGAATTTCTTTACCTACTATAAGGGAAAGCAATGTAACTTAGAAAGTATTGCTGTTAGTTCAGTTTGCTTACATTCTTATTTATGTTGCACACATTCTTATTTATATTAAATAGAAAATATATAGTGAATATATAATAAATGTAGACAATATAGTAAAATATATAACATATCTTTTAGTCAAATATTTGCTATATTTGGTTCACTACACTTTAGCTTATTAACGTGAGTTTTAATTAAGTCTAGTGAAAATGTTATTTGTCTCCTGTAACAGTTCAGTAGAGAAGTAGGACAAATTCCAGCAATAATTGCATTTAATCTCTTCAGGGAAAAGGAAAAAAATGATACATTATGCTTTCTAGTGGTGAAGATTAAGGAAAACATCTTCTGAAAAGATCTAATGTTGGGTTGAAAAATGGACAATTACTTTATTCCTAAATAAAGATAAACCGATCCTGTATATATGTGCTTTAACTTTACATGAGACTGAATTATATTGGGCTACTCCCATACTTAAAATTAAATGTATAGACAATTTCATCAATATTTTAAAGCCTAACAAAAAATTATGGTAAAATTTCATAAAAATCAAACGTGTTTGTTGCTCCATCTCCCCTCCCACCATCTCTTCAGTCTTTGAAGTGCTGATTTGGCCGTAACTAGCAACTAGCTTGTGAAATAAATCCCCTTTTGTAGATTAAAAATGAAGTTCCTCATAACCCTCTGCTTGAGTTCCTACTTCGCAACCATCATGTATTTTTGGCACTGTTTCACTGTTGTCTCTTATTTGGAAGTCTCTCAGTCTAACCAGATTTGAAAATATTTTTTCCCAAACCTCAAGACCTTGCTTACATTTACCAGTGCGAGACCAGCCTTTGCTCCTAGCCCCAGGTGCGGTCCCAGGTGTATGAGCTGGCCATGGGCTGAACTGGTGGCTCCACTTCGGAGATAAATACCAGTAAGCATGATGAATTCAACTGCTTAGTAATAAAATCAGGTCATCAAAAATTATAGGAACAACCGAAGGAGCCAACTTTCGGGGTTTTTGTGTGGAGATAGTAGGGCTTATTTTTCGTTGGCTATAATATCCTTGTTAATAAATGTTAGGTGCTTGTATTTTGAATACTTGTGAAATAAACAATCAGTTTATGAGCTGTACTGTAGACGAGTGAATTACAGAATGGCATTGGTTTCTATTCAAATGCCCAGAGTATATGTGGATAATGTACTTGCTGGAGAGTGAATTGCTTCATTAAGTAGATGAGGAGCTGATAAAGTTATTCTGGACTCCAGATGCCCTACTGGTGGCATAACTTTCCTAAATTTCAGTGACATGCTTCGTGGTCGATATGGGGTATTTCTAGAGTGTATCTGGGATAAGGTCACTGTATGACAGGCACTAAAAGGGTGTTTCCCAAATCGTGGGTATTTTTACTGGTGTAAATATGAATAGCACTGCCAAGAGAGCGCAGTAGATGGCCCACATCTAAAGCCCTTTCAGTGTAACTGGAATTTTTCCGTTGCTTTTTCTGGCATTTGATTCAGCGTCCTCTTCCTTGGAATTTGGCTGAGAAGCCTCACTAAAGCTGTACAAAATCTGGGGTTAGTCAACTGTTTATTTCCATTTCTGCTTAAGAAAATCAATGTGACATGGAGTAGAACATGTTTCTGGAGAAGGTTTGGTTTAGTTAAATGGTATTTTTTGGTATGTTTAAGGACCACTCCATCCTAGCCTGTGGATTTCTGCCACATGACTTACTTATTGCTTTTGTCTAGAAATGAAGAGTTGGATGGCTATTTCTGTCCTTTTCCAATAGCTTGTGAACAGCCCTGCTTCTGGGTGATTCAGGTTAGCAGTGAATTCAGACACCCTTCACAACTGCCTAGCACCTTTACTTACTAAAACAGTTATACCTTGTCTTAAATGGAGTATTCACGTAGCATGAATATGTATAGGGAGCTGAAGGAAGGCACTGAAGAAAGCATTGGGTATGTTCATTTTTATTATTACTGCAATCTTTGCAGAGATGCAATGTCCAATCAAATGATGCATGATTACTTTTGAAAGGACTCTCTGTGTTCTCACATTTTCTACAAATCCTTTTTCTATATCAGGTCAGAGCACAAATGCTAGGAAAAAAGTGAATTATTGGTAAAATAGTGATTTTGCTGAGAAAAGTTCAACAAAAAAAAAAAAGACAAAACATCTTTCCCATCTGTCTCCTAAGCAGCATGAACTCTGTCTTGAGATATTGTTCATTGTTTTCATGTTTGGAGAGAATAGAGAACCTGTGACTCTTTTTCCTAAGAGTAGTAATAGATTCTCTTCTTTTAGTCTGGGTATAGCATTTGACACTTGGAAACACTATTGTGGTGCTTGCCTTCACTTATCTTCTGTTTCTTATCTCTTGAGCCTGCCAGTAAGGAACTTTTTTTGTGTTGTGGAGGGATTTTTTTCATTCCTTTCCATGTTAGATGTCTTTATCGTTTACATTCAGGGGAAGCACAAGGCCACGTTGCTTGGGAGTCTCTGCTCTGCACATGCAGAGACTCCCATGCCTTTGATTTGTAGGTGTGAGTTTTAAATCTATTTTAAAGTATTTCTTTTGCAATAGTACAGAATATCCCTCACCATGAAACACAACTTTCTTGTGCTAGGTTTTGTAGAAATATAAACCAAGAATAAATATATTTTACTGCTAGTGGGTATCCGTGATGTGCTCTGATCAACTGCTGAAGGTAGCCTGGATGTGAGTGTAGATGTACTAATACCCTTCCTAAATTACCATGTCCTTGCTATTTCTGCAGCTGCCTGGGAGTTTTTGGGGTATATATTGTGATTGTTTGTGATCTACAATTTTTTTCGGTCAGTCGCATTGGTGGAGGGTACGATGGTGTCTCACTGGGGAAGAACCTGGGACCTCCCCAACTCAGCTGCATTAGCTTGCAAAAAAAATGAGTTCCCCCTTCCTGAGCAAAAGGAGAGTTTCAGACCCAGCTCTAATCTTTGTACATTAATGAGGCACTTCCAAAACCTGCCTCTAAGGAGTAACCAGGTGAATGGGAGAAGGACTGGGATAAAACCTGGCTCACAGCCTGGGCTGACTGCGCAGTGAGGACGTACCCAAAATGTCCCTCTGTGGCTCTTCTGACACTCTCCTGTGTCTCATTGCACTGCCAGGACAGCACTGCCTTCCTGCCCTCTCCCCTTGCAAAATTCCACATTGTCCTTTCTCGTCTTTCTCTTTCAACTCTTTATTGCTTTAGTAATATCAAAAGGATCTCCCACTCAAGCTGTAAGAGAGGCAGCTTGTAATAACAGAGGCAAGAAACCAGCACAAGAGATTTACTGGTTTGACTAGAGCTTTGTCTCCAGGAAATCTCCTTTTAAGCTCCCAGTGCGAGTGCAGAGAAACGTTTGCAGCTTTGCAGCCTAACTAAAGCATAGAGCTAGGAAAAAAAAAAATCAACCCCACCTCCACCCCCCAGCAGTAGGAAATAAAAGCATCAGCCAAAGATATCCGGTAGCTATGTAATTTAAGGCACCAGCTTTTGGGTGATCACCCAGCCTCTTGACTCCCTGCAAGCCTGTGGCACTGGACTGTACTGCCCTCGCTCCCATCTGGTGCAGTGTCCCCCAACTTGCACCCTCTGAAAATTGATTTGTCCTCTGCTTTCAGCTGATTATCTGAGTGCGATTGCTGAGCGCGTAGCAGATGAATCTGTGGATGTTGCGTTGCGAAGGGAAGCAATTGCATTAGGTGCTTCGGGAGAGGGCTGAGGAGTGTCTTGCATGGCCTTTCCAAAACAGTGTGCTCCAAAGCTATTCCCGAGCTTATTAGCACTGAGGCCCTATTAATTCAAAGAAGCTGCTCTAGGACCACTTGGGAGATAAGGGAAGATTAAATAAAAGAGCATAAGTGCTTGAAGATGAATCCTTAATACCCCTGATGAAAGGAGGCCGGATTAAATGAGAGTTGCACCTCTGCCTCTGTTAGCTTCATTTCAGTGCAGGGACAGCTGATCTCCTCCTCGGCTTCCTCCTGCTGCCACTGGAAATCAGCTGGGTCCAGGCTGGAGGAAAGTTCAAGCCATTCTGGCGTTAAGCTAATATCTTTTCTGGAGGTCTACACTTTGGCAGGGGGAAGAGAGAGAGAGTGAGCTGTGTAAGGGACTGAGAGAAATATTGATTGAGACTCTCAGCATCTGGTGGCAAAAGGATTGTTTAAAGGGTGGACAAGTTTTATAAACCCACAAGCGGTGGTGAAAATGATGAATCAGAGGGAAGCTCTGCTAAAGAATAGTCTTTGTTAAAAGAAGATGCTTTCTAGAGGAACGTGTATCTCAGAGCGCTAAAAAATAGCAATAAAGTGTGAACAATAGGCCTAATTCTTTGCACTATGAAAAATAAGGACAGACCTTGCCGAAATACATGGCCTCCTACAGCTGGCAGGCAGAGGGATCCTGTGCTGGGGGAATTCACTCTTTCTCTGGGCTGGAATCCTGACTTGGCTCCAGATTTGTCCGTAGGGATTTCACCTCTCGGAGGCATCCTGCAACGGTGGCTGGATGCCAGCAGCTGCTATAATGGTGGGGGGTTTATAAGAAAACCAAATGGATGGTTTTTTCCTCTTGGAAAATCCTCATAGAAACAAGAAAATAAATTTACAGGCTGCTCTTGACTCATGCTGTAGCTGCCCCAGGGTATATAAGTGGATGCTGGGTGCCCTGGCTGTCCTGGAAGGCAGAAGATAATCAATGTGTGAGGGAAGTGCGCAGAAATTGATCTTTTAAGAGTCTCCCGTAAGTAAAAACAAATACTGAACAAAGAAGTGGCCTCTTCCCTTCCCCTTTTCCGAGGATATTTGCTACTTGTTAGGTGGGATCTGGTTCTGATCTCACCTGTTTTGCACTGCTGCAACTGGTGAACGCTTGAGTCTTTCGCCAAAGGCTTCAGCTGGCAGGTCTGGTGCTACTGGCAGTCTGGTGGAGCTTTGTCCACTTTTTGCCTGCGTTATTCGCAGCCTACTTGTTAAAATTCATCTGGGAAGAGATTTGAAAAATGTTCTGGCATGGCCCTTTTCAGCAAAATAATTTTGTGTTGGTCCCGGGAAGCCAATTTCCTTGGCTAAGCTTTCAAGAGGGGAGAGGAGCTGCAGCTCACCTCTTTTAAGGGACTAATCTTGATGTATTTATTTCTGGTATCCTTATTGGAGCTCAAGCATTTTAGGGCAAGCAACATTTTTTGTTGTTGTTGTTTTGTTTTGTTTTGTTCTCAGGGGGGTTTTATGTTATTCTCTGAGAGCCGTGAGGTTATTGAAACACCGTGAAATCTGCCCTCAGCCGTCACTTTGGGGCCTGTTTCAATGCACACTTGTGCCTTAGCTGAAATCACTGCCCCATCCTCTTGCATTGCCTTCCCTTGCAATCCTCACTGAAGTGCCATTAATGGGAACACTAAGCAGCTTGTTGGCTTTATTTGTGCTGGTTTTCTTGCATTGTGATACTTGAGGCCTGGCAGCAACCGGCACATTAGCAACCATTGGAAGCCAGTGTATTCCAGAGAGAAGGGGAATTGACTGGGCGCAGCCCATCTGAAGGAGATTAAATCAATTGCACCCCACTCTCAGAAGGTTCCCACACGTTTTCAAGACCAGTAAGTGCATTAGGATAACATCAGTGGTCTAAACCCATAAAAGCCAGGGATTTTGGACTTCAGGATGAAGCTCAGATTTTTAAAATACATCTGCGTGCCTCGGTAGCGCAGCCGCTCCTCCGCAGGGAGTTCCCAGGGAAGTTTGTTTGAAGTTGCAGCAGATGGGCACAGCCGTATGCTGGGGACGGACTCTGTGCTGTACTGCTGAGTTGTCTTTGATGTCTTTCTGACTCGTGTTGTTATTATGACTACTGTTACTGTCAAGGCAAAATGACAGTTGACTTTTTTTTTTTAGTGCATTCTCAAAGCTCGGGATATTACGCTCTTTATTTTCTCACTGTTCAAAGCAAAAGGTTACATGCATTAGGCACGCACAGATATGCCAAATTAAGTGCATTACTAAAACAATCAATAATTTTGAGCCAAATATATACCCCTTAAAAATCTGTTGAGTTTCTGACTTTTTCCCTTATGCTGACAGCTAATGGTAGAAACTACACTGTTGAGCGCCACAGTTGAGCGGGAAGTAACAAAGCCTGATTGCTCATGGATTTATACCTCATAGTTTATTGTGGGCTTCAGCAAAGCCTTTCCTGCAGTACAGCCATTGATATGGCATGAGGCTTGTAAGAAAGTCAGTCCTTTGCAGTCACTAAAGAAGGGAAAAAATACTAATTACATATGCAATCAGTTCTGCTGGCGAGACAGTGATGAGCTTTCTACAGAATTGTCTGTGGAAATCTTTTTTTCTTTTTTGGAAACAAACTCTTGGAGAATACTTTGGGGAAAAAAGGTCTTGACATTTTTAAGAGGCAAAAAAGAAAAATACTGAACAGCGTTTTTTTTTTTTTTTTTTTTCCCATGAACATTGAATCTGCAGTGCCTGGGCTCCATACTTCTGTCAGCAATTTCCATTCCCCTCCTATTTTTACAGGTGACCTTTACATGTGAATTTTGTCGTTACCTGGAAGGCACAGGAATTGCCTTATTTTAACCCAGCCTGAATGTCCTTCTCTTAACAGGCGCTGGACAGAGGGCACTTGGGTTTGGACAACTGCCCTCTGTGTTGTCCATTGAATAATGCGTATTTGCAAGCAATGCCGCTTGCAGCTGGGATGCCTCTCCCAGGCAAACGGGTGGCCTAAAGGATGGGCTGGTTTCTGAGCCTGGGTGAGAAGAAGGGGCTGCGATCCTGATGGCAGCTGCTCTGGGATGCTTCCCACTTGCTGCTGCTCCTCCTCCTCAGATCCCAGACTGGTGCGTCCATCCAGAACCAGCCATACCTGGTGCTTCAGAGAAAGCTCCATAAAACTTGGCTGTACACACTCATGTTGCAACTTGCTGGTGTGAGAAACGCCATCAGTGCAGACAAGTAGCAGCTGCCTGGCTCTGGGGTTTAATCCTCTTCTGTACCGTACCTCGTGTTGCCTAATGGGACTGCGTAATTCCCAAAAGGCAAAAAAGACATTGAGCTGGAGGTGCCTGTATGAGATCTGAGGCCAACGTACAGATTCATAGCAGCCAGGCAAACAACGTAAATAATCGTACCCCGCTCTGCGTCTCCATGCCCGATTCCCTCATATGCCTTTTGGCTCCAAATGGCCATGAAAGTGCTGCTCGCAGCCTCTCTGGATGGCACCAAGCAGGCACTTCGAACCCCCGGCTGTGAGGCCAGTTGTTGAATATGTGCATTATTTGTCTCCAGGGGAGAAGTGCCATGCCGTAGGGCAGCAGCTTTGGTCTGCGAGTGATGCTGCTATCAGATGAAATGACTTCTTGTTTCTACCAACTGCTGATCTCTGCCGTATTGTGGAGTTGATTTTCAGAGGTCAATGAGGTTCTGCAGTGAAAGAAAAGATTTTTTTTTTTTTTTTTTTAGCTGGTTTGAATTCTCCATGAGTTGGTGTTTCACGCTGGTGAACTTGGATGGATTTTTGCTTTGCTTTGTAAACCAGCACCAGGCAGACTTGGGTCTGCTGTGGTTGTCAGTGGTGTGGGAGTGGGAGTGGGCTGGCTCCTGCCCTCCTGACAGCAAACACATAGCTATTGGCTTGAACAGCCACGAAATCTCATTCTTTACTGAGGTGTCAGGTATGGTAAACTGTGCCTTGATTTATGAAGATTATCTCTGGAGAGGCTGTTATCTAACAGAAAATAAAGAACATTTATTTGTATTCATATTTAATAAGCATGAGGCAAACTATAAACTGCCTCAAATCATGCATGGATTCCCTGTTGGATAGTGTTAAATCAATGGTGATTTATACATATTTTACCTCCTTCTTTGTATACTGTAGGGTGCTGCTTAAGATGAAGGGCAAAGGAAATTTGTATGATATTCCACCAAATGGCTAAATAACATTTGCACTAAAGAACAGCAAATGGATGCTTTTAAAATTGTGCATGTTTATTTGAATGCAAGCATAAAATAGGGCTGTTTGCCTCAATCCTTCCTGTTGTTATGGATTGCTTGTTAAAACGTCAGGCACATTTTTGTCAATTAGAAGTTGCATTTTTAGAGCGAAGGTGCTGTGGAGGGACTGGTTGAATTACACCAAGGTGTTACCTGCACACCCCGCTTCGGAGTACCCAACATGCATTGAAGGAAGCAGAGATTTTCCCACAGATTTCTGTGGCTTTGGATCATCCTCTGCTCCTGCTTTCTCACCACTTGCCCTGCTGTGACTCTTGCTGTCATCAGTGCGCTTGCAGGACTTGAGCACTGGAAACAGCAGATACCAGGGCAATGTGTACGTAAGGGGAATCTCTGTACCGGGGTCATATACTGTGCTTGCGATGCTGTGTCAAGGAAGTGATCTTTGATGAAAGTGAGTATCAACTTTCTGCTTGGATCTGTGTCTGCGAGGGGCAGTGGGAGAGGGATGCTGCTTATTCCTGACCGGTTGGGTTACGTCACTCCTATTTCTCGGCAGAAATGTTCCCCCTTTGCAAGTGAAAGGAGGATGTCTCAAGGAAATCTATTTGCAGTGCTCTGACCTGCAGTCCCAGTGGGTTTGGGGCGAGCAGCACACCCAGTTCCCAGCTGTGAGGAGTGCAAATCTGCTCTGCCAAGCTTTCCACATCTCTGCCAATCTTTTCTCACAGTTCAGATGGTCATTTTTTATGACTTGTTATAGCACTTCTCTTTTTTTACGGCAAACAAATGCTATCAGCCTTGCATTTAAATGAATGTTTGTGCTCAGTTAGATACAACCAATGCAGTAGAAAAATAAGATTAGAGGTGATTTTGGGATTTTTCCAGTCTTCAGGTGGGGAGGGTCAACTCCCCCCACATATAAGCCAGGAGAGTATCTGACCTGCTAAGTGCTTTAGGGCGCTACATGCAGAAAAGCACATTTTATAAATGGCTTTTAACCCTCCAGAGCTGCTGACAGGCAGTGTGGTGGGTTTTAGGAAGGGACGCGGTGCTTGCACAAGATGCGTGGCTTTGAAGTGACGGTCTTGGAGGGGACTGGACACTTGCTGCCATGAGGGAAGGGCCACACTGGGGAGCAGAAAGCATCACCTTTGTGGCTGAAATCACTCAATACACCCATTGATACTTGTTCTTCCTGCAGATGATTATATTTTAGCTGTAAGTGCTCTGCTTTTCCTGCTGCTTTGTCACTCCTGGGATTATGGAAATAGCACTTTCTACCCGAGAAGAGCACAGAAAGCTGGTGATTTCCAGGCTGGGGAATAGAGCAGAGTCTGTGAAAGCTGTGGCTGTTTTCAAGTGAGAGGTGATCAAATGCACCCGACAATGTAGCCTAATTTTACAGAGCATATCACAAAAGCTATTTGATCTCCACACACTTGGCAACACGTGCGTTGGAGGCAGCGCTCTGGCTGGATTCAACAGCAGAGCAGACTCGTGCCAGAAAATGCAAATCGGGAGGCTGGAACGTGATGCGAGACCTGCACCGCTGTGCCGCAGGGCTGCCTTGACGGGAGGGACACTGGCCAGTTCATCATATAGGTGACCAGCTCATTACACGGGACCAGCAGCAGCCACAACCCCTGCATGCAATCCCTGCCCCTTTGGTTTACAGAAAGCCACAATGAATCCTACCCAAAGGCACTTTTGCAGAACTCAGTCGTGGCCGAACTCCATCTGTGCTGGTTTTTCTTTATGTCCACAACTAGTTTCCTGAAATGGAGACTACCCCATGTGCATCCCATGCCTTGTAATAGTGCATTGAAATACACGGGTGGAAACAAACTTTTCCATATCAGCTAACTGCAGATCCGGTCCATGGATTTTTGACCATTTGTGCTAAGTTTTTTTTTCTTCTCATCCCTCTTGAATGCACTACACTTGTGCCTCTTGCTCTCAGACAGACAAAATTCATGACACACTGCTGCTTTTATTAGCAGCCTTTTCTCCAAGGAGGAAGATTGGAGATGTTGTGCTGTATCGGTAGTATCCAACTTTTTGTTACCATGCCATAGGGAAGCATCTCGTTAATAGCTGAATGGTTGCAATAGATTTAGACTGTCCTTACTTTGATCTGGGAGTCTGCAGATGCCTGGAGACAGTGGCAGCCGTGTACAAATGTGGGAGGAATGGTTGGAGTCACTTTGTCCACCAAGTAATCGCGACGTGGTTTTGTTTACGTGGTTGTGTACTTTGGTAATTGAGCTTAGCCTCTCTGTGGTGATCCAGCACCACAAATTCATCTCCCGTTGCATCTTCTCATAAGGAGAGCCTCTGCAGGCAGCAGTGTTACTCTGCACCAACAATCTGCTTGCCTTCGTCCTTGTATTTTCGTGTTAATTGCTAACAAGCCTTTCTGAAAAGCTTTTGAAAACAGAAGAGGTGAACCAAAAAATTACAAAATTGCAGAGGATGGATTCAGTGGTGCTGTGTGCAAGCTCTTCTGCTCACTGCCGGGGTCTGTCCAGGAAGACAGCGCTTCAAAGGAGTTCGATTTGTTCCCCGTCCAAGGCCAGTAGCGAGTTTCTGGGTGGAGCTGTGTGCCTGTACAGAAAGGACGAGCAGGACTATTTGCAAGCGCTTTTGCTCACTGGCTGTGAGAAGCATTATGTCCATCCTTTACGCTGGAATTTTTCCATTCTGTGGTTGAGAAAAAGATCTTCATTCATCACCATTCCCAATTACTCCTCTCCCCAATGCCCACTATAGACAGACATGTAGATTTGAAGGGGTGAAGAATCAGCCTGGCTCTTACGTAGAAAAGCTGAAAATATTGTGTCTGTATGAGACTGTATTTAGTGGGTGCATTCTGGGGAGCTGATGCACTAAATTACACATGAGCAAAGCATGACCAGCTCTCCCCAGTACTTGTGCAAGGGCAGAGCCCAGGCATGCGTCCCTAATCCTCCCTGACTGTTGCCAATGCCGCTGTTGAGGGACTTGCTGGAGTTTAGGAGCAACCGTGTTACTGAGGTCGATTACACAGTTTGACCTGCAGCACTCCGAACTATCCCTGGCAAGGCAAAATCAGAGGGATTGGATTTACAATCAGTAAGGGAAATATTAGAGCTTATATTAAGCCATGGAGAGTTAAGATACAATATACTTTATCATATTTTAAGTCCGTAACATAAAAAGTAATGGTTTCTTCTTATCTGAGTGCTTCCAAACAAGATTTTGATGACACCTAGCAGGTTGCTGTTCCGGCTGAGGGGGTAGGAAATCTAAAATAAAACACTGAGATTAAATTACCTTCCCCTCTCTCTCCCTATAGATGATTTACATTTAAGCCTAGATGCAAACCTAGATTTCACAGCTGGTTTTTAGCATAGACTAAGCCAAAATCTTGGATCCAAGGCTTGGCGGTGTTCAAAGTGCAGTAAATTATATCATAGCTTATTCTCCTTTCTGGCGTAAATGAGGTAAAGTGAACTTCTCAGACAGAACTCAGTGTAAAGTGAAGAAAGCTCCACAGAAATGCTGCGGTTCACTGGAATATATATTTGTTTCTTCCATTTCTGGAAATCTAGATGAAAGTCAGGGAAGGCAGAGGGATTGTCCTAATGAAATTGGCAACAATAATTGTAATTAAAACAAAACCATTTAGGTTTTAAACAAAACCATTTAGAGTTAGACCACAGTTTGCAGAGGTTAGTTTTCTTCCTTTCTTACACGGCAGATATATTTCTGCTAAAATGTTATGTTTAGCATTCACTTCCATTAAAAAGATGTTAAGACTATAGGAAATTTTTTTTCATAGCCATCAATCGCTAAGAAGAGCTGTATGTGAAATATCAGGACTAAAAAGGTTATTCCAAAGTTTGAGCAGTGCCAGGACTAGGCGCACAACACCTTTTGAAATGGTAAAAATAGCGGGATCGCTACAAGGCTGCTTCTTGTTTGCTTATTTACCCTTTCGGTGCTGCTGTGAGGATTTTGCTGAAGACCTGGGGAACGGAGTCGCTCCCTGGACAGGGCGAGGAATGGTGGCAAACATGGGAGTGATGGCCATTGCATGAAAGAAATTACATTAATCAGCTCCCCACAGCTTGTATGGAAGTGCTGGTGTGTAATATGTCCTTAAACCAGCAACGTGACACCTCTAGTGTTATGAAAGCTGTTGTCTTTATTAGGCTTGCAAAACTCAGGAGAAGTCATAAGAACTGCCTGTACAAAGGCAGAAATATGGGTATTTTCAGTGGAAAACCTTTGGCTTCAGATTTTATTTCCTCCACTACTCTTGAGGGTACACAATAAATCTTCCCTAGTTATTTTCACTTGAGGCAACGATGCACCAGCGTGATACGTTATAGCTTACCCTGGTGCAAGAAATATCTTCAATTTACTTTTTTACAAGTCTACTAATTTTTATGGATTTCCAGAACTGTTTATGAACTGAGGAACAGCTGTATGACGGAAAGGAAAATAAAAAAGACCCCAAGCACGGTACCTTAAAAATATCTGCACTGAACAAGCAGACCGACTGAGGCATTTGTATCTCAGAAGTGAGTGAGATCCTTCACAGCTGATCCTTCATCGGCTGTAGCTGGTACCAGACAGCATTGCTGTCTACACAAGCTTTCAGCTCCAGGAGCAAAGATGTACCCTAGACATTCCCAAAATGCTGCTTACGGTGGGCTCGATAGCAGTGGGGATGACAGATGTGGGGGCTATATAGCAAAGTTCATCTTCAGCATGAGGAGACATATACACAGGGATTCACCTCGCTCCTGACTTGCTGCCATGCAATATGCCGCACTTTGGATTTTGACTATATTTTTGAGGAACAGGAGGTTTTCTGGACTTTGATTGACATCTCTGCTCCCCTGAGTGACCAGACAACTTACCATGGGACAGCACAGCTGCAGAGGACAGTGCAACTGTCTGGGTGAGTGGCTTGTGCTGTCAAGATGACCCAAACTTAGGCCACATCCAAAAGTTTTGTAGGTGATCAGTGATCCCTGGGTGGCACTTTGTGTCCTCTAGTCCAGATTTGAGATTTTTGCTCCAAGACTTTTGAGCAAAAAGGAGATGAAATATGGCTTCTTTTTGCTCAAAGGGGCCCAAAGGTCTTGGAGGAAAATCAATTTACTTGACAGGCTTGGCCAGGTGGCTGGTGGCTGGCCTCTGTCCAAGCTCACTCCCTTACAGGGACAGGCAGGATAATTTAACAGATATTGTTACAGAAGAGTGGGATAACATATTCGTGAGTGTCCAAGTGACTGAAGAGCTTAATGCGTAAGCACTTGGGAGCAAAAATCTGTTTGGTACTTGCTTTTTCCTCCTGTTGACCAAAGGAGCATATTTGACCCTGTTCTGTGACAGGTATCGATTCAAAGTCACTTTGAAAAGGGGCAATGGAAAGCGTCGAAATGGTCCACGAAGGTTTTAACATTGTGATTTCTCTGAGAAGTACTCAAGATTTCTCCTCAGTCCATGGATATACCATGACTGATTTGTTTTATCAACAGCTGGTAGAATTTTCCATTTTTCATCAGCTTTTTTCTTACTGCTTTAACTTTTTAACCTTCTTATCACCTCTAACTGACTGTGTTTTGGGGGATTTGAAATGAAATTTCAACACCACTCTTTTTCAAGAAAAAGCAGTGCTGTTATTTTAGCAGCCTTAAAGACATACAGTTATTACTGCCATAACACAGCAGTGGAAAAATACGACTTTACTTGAACCCTTCTCTCTGTTTGTTTTTACTATCACTTTAAATCTTGGGATTTAAGGATTTCTGAAAACCTTCCATGTGTGCAGCCGCTGGTAGGAGCCATTGCTCTGGTGTGGTGGAAAAATGAGGTTTTTTCCAAATCAGGTTAGTAGCTGTGATAGGAAAACCAAGAAGTGGGAAAGGGGAGAGGTTGGCACACACTCTTCTCCCTCTCCAGCTCCAGTGCGTCAGCCCCTGCCTTCAGTTTTGCAATGTGAACACATTTTGTTGTAGTGTGAAAGTGTTGCACGAAGCAAACCCGTTTGTTGGTATGAATATGCCTGGTGGTATTTTACATGAATCCTATGGTTTGTATTGCATTTGTAGGATGGAGGCTGGTTTCAATTCATTTGCCTTTCATTAAGAGTATTCCATGGGGCTTTATTCACTGTTGCCTTTAAGCTGTGAGGGACTGAAATAAATGAGAATCCTGGAATATCAAAAGAAGGTTAACACAAGGATTAAGCATTTCCTTGTTTAGCAGGGAAGTGATAAAATTATTGCGAGAGTACAGAAAGAAAATTACAGAATGCAAATTTTAAGTCCTAAATGTCTAGCCTCGTTTGGGAGCCTGTATATAGAGGAACCATGTGGTTATCCTGCTTTGAAGTCTCAAACACCTGAAAATTACTGCTGCGAGGGGGTCCGCTGCTGTCCTGCTCAGCTAACGCTGAGGCTGTGTGCACACAGTGAGTGGTAGGGAAAAAGAGTTTTATTCACGGGAGAGGTATTAAAGATCAGACTCTGGCATTGCAAATTTAAGGTCTGCTGTTTGGTTTTTCAGAACACTTTAGACAAGTAATGTCAGGATTGATTTAGCAGAGCTGATCCTGCCTTGGGGAAGGGAAGGGAGTAACTGACCTTGTAGGATCTCTTCCCGCTCTCCTTTCTACGATACTGTTATCATTCTGGTCCTCTGGGACCCAAAACTGCGCAGCATTTTGCATCTCAAAGTCACCCTGAGAGAAGGTTACTAAAGGCAAAACAGGTTCAGCCAAGAGTATGAGAGATGCATTTGCAGAAGTTATTGATGTATTATTATTGGACATCATTAACTTGAGCTTTTAACCATAAGAAATGTACCTGAAAGACTTCACGGCCTCTTTCTCTTCCCTGGTCAACAATGGCTTCAGAACATATACGGAAAATAACTCAATAAAGCCCTTTACTCCCCATCTCTGTAACAGGTGCAGTAGGGTAACGGGTTAACAATGTGACATGTACTTTTCAGCCTCCCTTCACTTCCCACTGGCTGCCACGTGTTCCCCTGTCCCTGTATTACATGGAGAGGACAGCCCCTAGCTGCCACCTCTCCACTTCTACCAGAGCTATGCCAATTAAATAGGCTTTTCTGTATTTATTATGGAAGAGTTTCTTATACCTAGTGACATTTCTGCTGACTGCTGTTAAAATCCCCTTTGCTTTAAAGTCAGCAGCTGCATCTTAGAGTGACAAACAAAACTGTTACTGAAGAAAATGTCTCCTGAAGTGTTGAATATAAAATTGTTTAATGGTAAAAAATGCAGTCTGCAAAGGTATACTGGGAAAATGGACTAAAAGGAGAAATCAGATTTAATGTACTCTGTTTTTTGCTCTTTGCAGTTAAAGGCATTGATAATGCAGAGTTAGTGAGAAGGGTAAGAAAACTCAGGGGAGACACAAACACCAGCAGAAACACCTTGGGGAAAAAAAGAGCTGAAGGATTCTTTCTCTGAAAATGTTCTTTCTCTTACTTTTTAGTTGTGCTTATTGTTTGTTGTGAGGTTTTTTTAGAAACAATACATTTCTTTCTTTTATCTCCTCCCCTTTCTTCTTTTTCATCATCTTTCTTAAATTTCTCATTAGTTTCTGCTATAGAATTGTGCAAGATCAAATGTTGTCAGCCTGCACTGATGAATATCTATCTGCGAATGTTATATAATTCATCCCAGCCCCAAATCAGGTTAGTGCAGAAATAGCACTTTACACCTTTGAACTGCCAATCATGCAGCAAAAAGCAGCCGCTGGCATCGTGTGCCATGCCAGGGATTTGCCAGCACAGTCAGAAGTCATAGCACTCAGTTTTGGGATGTAGAAATGAGGCAAAGCTCATGTCTAAATGTGTCGTTGCAGCCATGCTTATATCACGTTGAAAGTCCTATACCAATTTATTAACTCTGAATCCATTGCACCTGGAATCTCCTTTTTCATGATGACAGAGGTGGGGTTTTGTTTGGGGTTTTTTTTGTGTGTCTGAAACTCATTAGAATAAAGCAGTGACTAAGCTTTGTAAGAAGAGTGTATTGTTTCTGGGGCAGGCTCGTGCTGGCAGGTCTCCTGTTCAGGCTCGCATTGCCCCCGGCTTCTGTGGTGCTCTCAGCTAAAGGGACTGGCTCTGTAACGGTCCTTATAAACGAGGAGCATGAAGCTCCTTCCAAGCTCCATTCACTCAAGATATTGCTCTGCTCTCAAGCTACTCTCTTTTAATGAACTTGCCATGACTTCAGTAGATTTACCCATGGGTCAGAAAGGGCTAAATAACGTCCCTTTCTGACAGTCTGGTGCTAAACTGGGAGATTTCATTTCAGAGTTTCAAAGATCAGATCCAATAATTAGTCTTAATTTTTCTAGCTCTCCATTGAATCTGTCATTTTTCCTGGCTCACACTGGGACATAGCAGGGAGACTTCTCAGTCACAGATGTGTAATCTCATTAAATACGATGGGCCAAATTTTCAGCTACAGCTATCGGGTACATTTGGTTCGGGCGACAGGTTGCATTTGCAGCAGCATAGGGTGCAGTTTAGGCTGACTCTGCGGAGATGCTCATCCTATGTGTTACATGCAGGAGCAGCTATGGTAGTTAGTGCATTCAAAACAGTCCAGTTCAGTGAATGGGGAACCTGCCAACATTTGGGTTTTTAAATAATTCATGGGTCTACTGATAATTGCTATTTCAATATTTCTGTCTCATTTATTCTACAAGAAAGGCTGACAGGGCTGCAGCTTGATTTTTCTTGGTTAGACAAAAAAGCGTTTGCTGGTTACATAGCATCCTGAGGGAATCCCTCAAAACCAGACAGGGATGCTCATTATTTTCCACTGGCCAGGACCACTGGTCTGTGTTAAGACAGCTTATTGTTTCCATGTTTACTGTCAGAGAAGAGTTTGTTTTGTCTTATTTTAAATCTCCTTGAAGCCTGTGCATAAACATTTACCTGTTGCTAGGTGGTACCTGAATAAGAATTGAGCCTCTGGTATGCTATGGGAATAAGATGGAAATACTGCACTGAGGATGCAAGCAAACAAAAATAGGATTATTGATCTCTTGAATGTATGTGTTTGTCTACTGGACCTCCTACTGTGAAATAAGGAAATCTGAGCAAATGCACACACCTGAATCTGTCCCTATTGCTACTTACCTTTGATAATTTGGTTTCTAATATGGTAGGGTAGCAGCAGTAAAATGTATTAGAAAACAAAAATATAAGTGAGAGCTGCAATGAATTCAAAACTCGTGGAGATGATGTAATCTGCAGAGCGAAATGTGTAAAAGTAAAAGGTCATCTCCCAAAATGGGAGTCTAGTTGCAACTGAGGAGTTAGAGAGAAAATAAGAAAAGTGTTTTCTACAGAACTAATCCAGGGAAAACATACGCTACAACTTTTTTGCAGGCCAAGCACTAATTTAATCACAGGAGATGAAATTTCTCCTACTTCACTGCAGGACATGGAAAGATTACTGGCTCGTTTATTTCAGGGTTTAAGTGTATATGCATAGATCATATTTTATTTTCCAGATGCTTCCTACAAGCAGGATATTTGCACCTGCTGCATGGTAGAGGCCTGAAGATGGTTCAGGAAAGCAGCCATCTCCAGTCTGAAACAAGAGGAGGCCTTGGCGGGGCTGGTTTGGTGAGGGTCTATATTTCCAAATATTTCAGTTTTGCTTGCTCTGTTACACACCAAGTGCAGAGCAAAGGGGACCTGCTTTTCTCTTTCCTATTTCTGTGTGTTTGGTGCCCTTGCTTCTCAGGAGTCACTAGAGAATTATTAGGTAACAAATACATATATATATATATATTTT
>NW_009189531.1:0-4429 GCF_000690835.1 Fulmarus glacialis
TGCCCCTTCTTCCAAAGTTCATAAACTCTTTTTTTTCCCCCTGAGTTGCAGCCAAATCTCCCTGTTCAGCCAGGTGGACTTCTTCCCCACCAGCTCATCTTTTGGCACATGGGGACAGCCCACTCCTGCGCCTTTAAGATTTCCTTCTTGAAGAACCTCCTGCCTTCCTGCACTCCTTGCCCTTCAGGACTGCCTCCCAAGGGACTCTCTCAACCAGGCTCCTAAACTGGCCAAAGTCTGCCCTCCAGAAGCCCAAGGTGGCAGTTCTGTTGACCCTCCTCCTTACTTCTCCAAAAATTGAAAACTCCATCATTCCATGAGCGCTGTGCCCAAGACAGCCTCCAGCCGTCACATCACCCACAAGTCCTTCTCTGTTCACACACAACAGGTCCAGCGGGCGCCTTCCCTACTTGTCTCCCTCACCAGCTGTGTCAGGGAGTTATCTTCCACACACTCCAGGAACCTCCTGGACTGTTTCCTCTCCACTGTATTGTATTTCCAGCAGACATCTGGCAAGCTGAAGTCCCCCACGAGAAGAAGAAATGAAAGAAGCTTTAGCTGTTGCATCAAGAGTCTTCTCTGCTGCCCACATGCTGGATGGTTCTGCCAGGCTGTCTCCTGTGACGGTCCATGCCCTCAGACCAGAAAAAGTGCCCCAAGGGACTCTCTGATGCCTCGTGGAAGCTGTACTCTGTGAAGTTAGAATATCAATGAAAAGAAAGAAGAAAGTAAAGCACCAAAAATATATTTCTACTGAAGAGCTATGCTTGTTAACATTTTTAACCTTTTTTTTTTTCTGAATTATTCAATACATGTGCATACAGATGGAGTATTTTGATATTGATGATAGCACAACAGAAGATAGAAACGAGAATTGTATGTTTTGCTTTATTAGTATTGATTGTCTTTATGTAGCACAGCCTTTTATCTTCATTGATGAAATAATGTATTCCCTTACAGTGTGTGTCGGGGGGGTTTATGTGGAATGGCTGAAAGAGCCAAAACACACCACTCCGGCATATAGTCCAAAATTTATTTACTAAACTGGGTATCACAGTAGGACAGCGATTTCTTGGCTACCATTTCTATTCTGCAGCAGTCACACAGGTCATGCTCACTTGGTCCAGCCCAGCCCCTCCAGCCTGGCAAAGCATCACCTGCACCCAGGGCACAGGAGACTTGCCCCCACCTTTTATTTGCCAGACCCAGCTGGCGGTCCCGTTTCTACATGGAGCAGATCCACCCCAGGCCCAGCCACTTCTCCTAAAAGCAAAAAAAAAAAAAAACAAAACCACCATATAAAAACCCCTAACCCTCATATACATACTTTACTCATAAATATATTTAACAACAAGCTTCGTGACACAGAGATGTTTGGCACCTATTTTCTTGTGATCATTTACATCATTTCTTAACAGGCTCCCGCCACAGCCTTTCATCTGTGCCACCGCAGGCCCTTGCTCACCCCTTCACTGAGCTGAAGCTGTTACATGCCCAATGGCAACAGCCCGGCCTTGAAATCCAGAGAAGGGGGAAGTAAATGTATTTTTTAGCTGTATGAGCAACAATTTTTTCAAGGAGCAAAAACACGTAAAATCTGAATAGAGAAAAACAGTAATTAAAAAAAACAAAACAAAACAAAAACCCAGTGTCTTCACTTGATTTGCTCATTAGGTGTGACTCCCTGGTTCCTTTAGTGATATTGTGTCCCCCTGAGTTTTGGGATGGTGAAGCAGTTTTGCGATCTGGAGTCACTGTTTCTTTCCTCAGTCCTGTATTAAGTATGACACAAGCGAAAGCCTCTTTCATTTCATGTGGTTGCCATACCCACAGCCTGTCTCCAAGTTCCCAGCAAAACCTTTCTGAAAAGCAGCATTTGTGAGATCTTAAGGCACTACACTTAAAGCATAAACCATTCAAGTGGATATTTCAAGTGGGCTAAACATGATGGAAGGACATAGAAGTCATTCTTCAGTGTCTGAAAGGCTCTATGTCCTGATTTTCTTCCTTAATGGTCACTAAGGATTTAAATGGTGAAGAATAAAATGACCAAGAAGTGAAGCAGCAGAAAAAATTAACAAGCCAGTGTCGTGATATTTTCAATAAAGTCTTTTTAAGAGAAAAGAACTGGATTTCATACTCCACATGATGATTGCAGTCACCAGGGTTGCAGGCTGTCTGCAAAGGACCGTTGCTTTGCCAGGGTTTGCAACAGAAGCCGAAGACACCATGAGCAGAACACGCTCACGGCACTGCCATCATACCGTCATGCATGGCTCCCTTCTCAGCTCTCAGGGCAGGAGAGTCCCCACGTGCCACTGTTAAGAAGGCTTACCCATGCACACTCAGCAGTTAATGGTGTGTGTTGGGTTACCCGGTCTGTTACATGCCACCCGGGAGGTGATCCGAGTCCCCGCCAGCGCTGCCCGAGCGGTACGTGCCTCCTCCATCCGTGGGTGCTGCTGCAGGGCTCTCCAACAGCATGCCAAGGAAAGGCGTGGGGAGGACGTCGGGGGTTTGGAAGCAAGGTGTAAGGAAAGCCACACCCTGAAAGTAACAGAAAATAGCTCAGAAAGTGAAGTGAACTCGCAGGGAAACAAGGAAAATAGTAAAGAAATTTTCATCCAGATACACAGGTGAAAAAACTCGCCGCTTTTCAGACTGTTATGCAAAACTTGAAATTGAGATCCTAATTTGTGGCCAGGAGCCCTGCAAATCTTATCTGCGTTTTCCTCCTGACTCCATTCCTGATGGACCATCAAAGAGGCACACGCAGGCAATCGCAGGTGCTTTAGCAGAACTGCTAGAGGGTTACAAGGGGCTGCAGCAGAGCATTACAGGCAGAATTGCTTCTCTTGCTAACAGGAGCTGGGAAGGTCCAAGGTGCCTCTTGCTCAAGTGCCTTCACACGCTGTTTGGTTTGGCTGGTTAGAGCACAAGCAGCTAATATGCAAAAGATAAAGGGACTGTCAAGTAAGAAATTATTTCTGTTTTTAATTTAACAAACTAAGATGCTTAAAAGAAAGGCAAAGGATTGATGACTAAGAGATTTACAAGCGCAAAAATTAAGGAGGCAGCTTTCAAAAGCCTGAAAACAGTTTCTGAAGTGCACAACGTAGTTTTTATGCAGCATTCGCTTCCCTCCAAAGCCTTGCACCTCTCATGCATTTAGATTCAAACCAAGTTCTGTGTCTGGGATACAAAACAGGGCAGGAAGTCTCCAAGTGAAACCCATTAGTCAATTAATGTTTTGTTTCCTAAGTGATTCACAAGCTTTCCACCAGTAGGTAAAAGGGACTTGGTGATTAAAATGACTGCTAATACCACATAAATAAAGAGCCTGTTCTGCGCTGAGCAAATGTGCTCGTCTCGCTCAGGCGTGACACCATTAGCCAAGAAGTCTCGAGGAAAGAGCAAAGTCCCACCTGGCTCATTCATTTCAGCTCACTCACTAATTAGTCACTGCAGTCTCTCAGTCCATATATTAATGGGGAAAAGGCAGAAGTACGTGTTAAAGCAACGGTCAATAAAAACATCTAACAGTTTGATTAATGTGTATTTGCAATGATTTAAATGAGGTCCTCCCATCCGTCACCACCTGTAATGGACAGGTAACATGGTTGGAGGACTCCTTTTGCTCATCACAGCTTGTTGTGTTCATCTAAACGCTGCCCATCGCTCGGAGTGCCCACGGCATGGCCCAGCGCCCGACGCGAGCGCGGCGCAGCCCCCAGGCACCGCAAGGTGCGTCAGAGTCAAGCACCAGCTCGCACTTGTGACGGCGAGTGCAAAGGTGACTCTGTGGTTTGGTGACGTCCATGCTGCAGGTCACATCATCGCTCAGACACTTTTTTTCCTCACCTGCAAATACTTATGTGATGGACTTTCAGTGGCCTCCAAGCACAAGTTATATCAAATCAGCATGAGTGATGCTCTGCGTCAAACAGCGTTCCCAGTGCCACCTGTGTTTATGGAGACATGTGGGGTGGGGTGGCCAGGAGTCCCCAGAACCGGCCGTGATTAACGGCCCTGGCTCCGGCAGACAGCACGAGAGCTCAGAGCACTCATCATCACCGCCGGGAGATGGGCTTGACTTGCACGCTGCTAATTGCTGCTCAGGTTTGTTGCATTTTAGCCGCTTCTTTCCAGAGACACGTCCGCACAGCCCCTACCCTCCCTACCAAGAACAACACTATAAATTGAGCATAATCATTCTGAATTTCTTTTCCCTGGTGTCATGCTCTTTTGGGGAAGATATATTATATAACAACTACTGAAAACTGAGCGGTACTTACCCCGGCCTGCCATTCAGGATTTAAGCCCCTGAGAACTGCAGATGAAGAATCACAACACAGCAAGAGAGCCGACTTTACTGCAGACTGATTATGCTTCTCGAGACCTCTTTACCTCCTTTTTTTTTGGGGGGGGC
>NW_009189532.1:0-3157 GCF_000690835.1 Fulmarus glacialis
GAGGGAGGGGGCGGCCCCGGGCCTGGCCTCCACCCGCCATCGCCCTGTCGGGCCCCGGGGATGGATGGGGCTGAGCTGCAAGGGCAGGCCAGGGGCAGCCCCAGCGCTGGGGCCCAGCCCAGGCAGAAGGTGATGCTGCTGCAGGCCCTTCCCCACAGAGACCCCGTCCTTGTCCCCACAGAGACCCCAGCCACCGCACCCATCCTCACACGTTTGGCCAAGGCGCTCCTCAGCCCTGGCAGCCAGCACTGGATGTCGCTTCATGGAACCCGTCCTCAGCCCGTCCTCTTCAGAGCCCTGCACTGCACGTGTGCACTGTCCAGATTGCTGTTGCCCCCAGCATGACTCTTCTGACCAAAACCATTGCCATTTTCTGCTGTCAAGTCACACAGTCACAGACTCACAGAATGGCTGAGGTTGGAAGGGACCTCTGGAGGTCACCTGGTCCAACCCCCCAGTTCAAGTAGGGCCACTTAGACCCAGTTTCCCAGGACTGTGTCCAGACTTTTTTTTAATATCTCTTAAGGACAGACTCCACAACCTCCCTGGACAACCTGTGCCAGTGCTCCATCACCCTCACACTGAAAAAGTGTTTCCTGATTTTCAGAGGGAACCTCCTGTGTTTCCATCTGTGCCCATTGCCTGTTGTCCTGGCCATGGGCACCACTGACAATTGCCTGTTGTCCTGGCAATGGGCACCACTGACAAGAGCCTGGCACTGTCCACTTCACACCCTCCCTCCAGGTATTTACATACATTAATAAGATTCCCCTGAGCATTCTCTTCTCCAGGCTAAACAGTCCCAGCTCTCTCAGTCTTTCTTCATATGAGAGATGCAGCAGTCCCTTCATCATCTTCATGGCTCTTCCTTCGACTCTCTCCAGTGTGTCTCTCTTGTACTGGGGAGCCCAGAGCTGGACCCAGCACTCCAAGTGTGGCCTCACGAGTGCTGAGCTTAGGGGAGGGATCACCTCCTTCGATCCGCTGGCAATACTTTACCTAATGCAGCCCAGGATACTACTCACCTTCTGTGCAGCAAGGGCACATTGCTGGCTCATGTTCAACTGGTGCCCGCTAGGACCCTCAGGTCCTTTTTTGCCAGGCTGCTTTCCAGCTGGGTGGCCCCCAGCATATACTGGTGCAGGGGGGGTTTCGTCCTCCCCAGGTGCAGGACTTTGCACTTCCCCCTGTTGAACTGCATGAGATTCCTGTCCCCTCCGAGTTTTCTGTCATCTGCAAACTTTCCAAGGTACACTCTGCCCCATCATCCAGATCATTAATGAAGATGCCGAACAGGGTTGAATGTAAGCTCTCATGCTGTAGGCACAAATGCTGTTACTGTTTCACCATCCATATTGAGCTGGGGTCCAACACAAATCTCTGAAGTGTCACGGTCCATTTGGATCTCTCAAATTTACAGGACAATGTACTCTGTGATTTAAAGTTTATTTCATGAGCTCATTAAGAAATACAACAAACAAACACGACAAACAGGGCTCAATCCCGTTTGCCCAGACTAGTCTATCACGTGAATTAACTTATTTGCCACTCGAGTCATAAGGTTTCGTAACTTATAACTCCTAATTCGTGCATTTATGAGCAAAAAAAAAAGAATTAGTTACCTAGCCAACGGTGAGAGTGCTCATCCTTCCTCCTCCGTCACAGTGCAGGCGTCCCCTGTATCACACTGGGAAGCATGAAAGCCTCAGCAGTCCAGCTGCTGTTGGATCCGCCTCAAAAGCTTTTGGGGTAAACTAGTGTTTTATACCTTCCAGCTTGGAGGTTTGGTCTATACCATTTCCAAGTTAGCAGATTCTGATGAAACTGCCAGACAAAAGATGATGGCTGCAGGAGACAGCAGCCTGCAGGTGATAATGGCTGGATAAATGTTTGGCTCTTTCTGGCCACGTGTGCTGCCTGTGTGGTGCTCTCGCTTTGACCTAATGGCACTGCTGCCGGCACTTGTCAGGCCTTAGCACGAGCTGTGTTAGCCAAAATCTGAGCAGGAGTTGAGTGAACAGTCACATGAAGGCAGAACGGAGCTGCCTAGCCCTGAGGTCCTAAATTAGAAGTCAGTCTCTGTCTCACCCAAGGCTTGTACTGACCATTAACTCTAATGACCATTAACATTAACTCTGACTGAGTTAATTTTAAAATGGGCATCTAAAATAGATCAGCAAACTTGAAAACAGTCCCTCCAATTTTCCCTCCAATTCCTTTGGCACAGGAACATCATCAAAACAGCTGCCCCCAGGAGAGCATCCAGGTAGGCTTTCTCACGTGGCTCATCTTGCCACTTCAGAAGCAATATTGGCAGCAAAGCTTTCAAAGCGGTACCAACTCTTCTGGCACTTACGCATCCTGCCACGGGTGGCACTGTGCACAGGACACTGTGGCTCTAATGGCCCAGCTTCCCTCAGCCTTCTCACATGCTCCATCTGTCGTCTCCACCCAACTGACTGCCTGTGCTTTTTCCTTGCTGGGAATCCCCTTTGCTGTGTATGGATCACTTATTCCCAGTTACTGTTCTGGACGCAACTCTGCTTGTTCCTCAGTGCTTACATCTCCTTGCTGCTAGCTCTGATATTCTTTAATTGCCTTGAATTTAACTCATACTGAACTTACTTCTTCCAAGCCATCTCATTAACAGACATCCTCAGTTACTGCCCACTTATGTCAGCTCTGCCTCTGCCATTGAATAAGCACCTGTCCCTCCCTCTAGAAGTGCTTCAAGGCGAGACTAGACAAGCACTTGGATAAGACCTCTATTAGGCATCCCTGAGCAAACAAACCACAACATCCTCAGGAAATTCCTGACCTGCAAATCATTAAAAACTAGGAGAGCATTACAAAGGAGGAATTACACACACTCATGGCAAATGTGACTTTCCAGTTTTCCTTGGATCTCGGTGGCCTCCTCTTCTCTCTTTCCCCATGAAATTGTCTCATCACACCCAGAGTCTTCCCTTCTCCCCCCAGTTCATCCCTTTTTACCACCCCCCCGAAGTCCATAAGACATCAGTCGCCGTTCTCTGCCTATACTTTCTCTGCATCCCCTTCAACTGACTTCTTCAGCTCGCTACACCTCTCACCTCTACTTACTCCAATTTTCTAGCCTCCTTCTGCTAGTCAGTCTTCACTCTTTCACTGCCATCCG
>NW_009189532.1:3188-7708 GCF_000690835.1 Fulmarus glacialis
CATCCTAGATGTTGTCTGCCTTTGCACTCCTCCTTCATTTTCTCCAACATGAGACACCGGCCTATCTAATTAGCTCATCCAAATAAACTTCCACACTGGATTAGCTCTCAGTCCTTCATGCACCCACCGGTCCCTTCATGCCTTTCCACCTCATCTTACCCGTGGCACTTAGTTTTCTCTCTCTCATCCTTTTTTCTCTATCATCTATCTCCCCTTCAATTCCCTAGAAGTATCCTGCCACATAAATGACTTTATATGACAAGTCCTTATAAATCAATTCACACAGACTCCAAGATTTGCAGTGTCTGTATTTCATGGAAGGGAAAACTTCCAAAATAATCTGTTAAAATTTTGCTTTTACCAACCGTAAATTGTCAGAGTGACATGAAACTTTGAGTACATGTTGGACTCCTCTCCATTTTATGGAGGAACAGCTTGCCAAAGTTATTTTATTCCACCTGTGTTGACAGGCTCATTCTCTCTCTTTGATGGGGACTCAGCTTGTATGGCTAGTATGAAAAAAAACAGGAGTAACTCATCCGATCTCTCTCCAGATACCTGCAGTGTAGATGTCCATATCTGCTAGTTGTCCTGTACAGCCAGTCTAGAAAAATGGACTGTTTTCAAGTTTGCTGATCTATTTTAGATGCCCATTTTAGTCAGAATTAATGTTAATGGTCATTAGAGTTAATGGTCAGTACAAGCCTTGGGTGAGACAGAGGCTTTAGGACCTCAGGGCTAGGCTTTTGCATTTAGTCAGATTTTAAGAAAACCCTCAGGCATGGATCTCAGTGGCATGAAATAAAACCTGCTTCACAGCAACCCAAATCTGATCTTCCCAATGCTTCAGCTGCTTCACCAGCTCCCAGCCAAAAAGCTAATAATCACTAGTGTTGCCAAAATGGTACTTGATATCATATTATCAATGAAGATTTTAAAAAACTACTTGAGAGATTCTTGTTACTGATTTTGAAGTTCTTCTTTGGGAACAGACTGAAAGACCCTTTTGTATTCTGTCTGCTCTCTTTTGCTCCATGACCATAATCTCTCATTAAGTCCTTCCACCCCAAGCAATAGTCAAAACTGTCTGGATTTGTGAATCAGAAGGCAAAATTTCCCCTGGCACTATTGTATGTGTCCAGATTGTGGTAACAGGAGTGCTGCAGGGGTGGAGGACCTCATGCGGGAGCAGGTGGATGTTTCCTGAAGAAACCACAGCCCATGGAGGACCCATGCTGGAGCAGGAGAGAAATGTGAGGAGGAAGGAGCAGCAGAGAGGAGCTGTTAAGGACTGACCACAACCCCCCATTCCCCATCACCCCTGCACTGCTCAGAGCAGAGGGTAGGTAGAGAATGAAGAAATTGTTGGGGATGAAGAAGTGAAGTTGAGCCTGGGAAAAAAGGGTGGGTGAGGGGAAGGTGGTGGTTTAATTCTTGTCTTTGTTTCTTACCATCCAAATCTATTTTAATTTGCAATAAACTAAATTAATTTTCCCAAAGTCAAGTGTTTTGCCCATGATGCTAATTGGCAAGTGATCTCCCTGTATTTAGGTCAATAAATGAGCTTTTTCATCTTCTTTTTTCAGCCTGTGTTGTTGAGGAGGGGGAGTGAGAGAGCAGCTCGGCAGCTGTCTAGCGGCCAGCCATGGTCAACCCACCACAATCACATTTGTGAGGGCTTATCTGGAGCGCTACATCCACTTTTGCGCAGCTTCCCCACCCTTCCATAGAAAAAAGACATCAGCAAACTGGCAAGAGTCCAGCGAAGAGCCACAAAGATTGTCCAGGGCTGGAGCACTTGATATACGAGAAACTGAGAAACTTGGGTTTGCTTAGTTTCAAGGAGAGAAAGTAAGGGGGACTGAAGGGCTGTCTTCAGCCACCCAACTGAGATCAGTAGAGAAGACAGAGCCAACTCTTCTTGGAGGTGTACCGTGAAAGGGCAGGAGGCACAAGGTGTAGCAAATGAAATTCTGGCTGGATAGAAGAAAAATATTTCACTACGTAGGTGGCTAAGCACCAGTATGGGGGCCCGGAGAGGTTGTGGGATCTCTTTCCTAGGGCATATTCCAGACTTAACTCACTAAAGCTGTGAACATCCTGGCCTACCTTTGATGTTGGCTCTGCTTTGAGGAAGGGCTGGACTATTCTATTATTTTGTTAGAATGACCATGAGCAGCATCACCGTCAGCTCAGAATGGAAAGTTCCCTTCTCTGACTTACTGGCTCACAAAGCAATACAACCAACCTGCCAAGGGGTTGGAAAATGAAAGAAATAACTTTTGTGGTAATATTTTTTTTTTTAAATTATGAATAAACACTCCTCTCTTCCCTCCCTCTTGTCTGGGATAGCTCAAGGCACATTGCCACGGAGGTTTAGACCATCTGCTGCTCTGTATGGTTCCTGATAGACCTGAGAAATTATAATCTTTAAAAATTTTTATTTCTTTATAATGTAAGACTGACTTTGGAACCTGCCATGATTGTATACATGAAACCAATGGTGTGCTTACATGTAGAGACGCGGCATGGAGACACTTGAGGGCAGAGACTTTTTGGAATAGCTCTGGCAGGTGAAGCCAGGCAGAGGCACCATGACTGGTCACAGTCTATCCATATCACCTCTCTGAGAGGGTCTGCACTGATCTAACCCCTGAACTGCTTTAGGAGGTTGTCTGGAGAAAGACCTCATTGTTTCAGCCTGGAAGGGAGCCTGTATCATCTCTTGTGTATACTTCTTGACCAGCAGCTTTGAACTCATGAACGGGATTTGCTTATACCATGGCTGGTGCTTGTGAATCTCTTTCAATTTGCCTACGAGATCTATAATCTTTACTGAGTTCGTTTTCTTTAAAGCTCCAGAAGCCATATCACTACAGCTGATTTTTCACTTCAAAAGTTAATTTTGAGTCCTCCTGTTTTCTGAGGATGACCTTAGAATATAAACTATGATTGTTAAAATTGTGTAAGATATTGTGTAATTGAAATAAAAGCAAGAAGTAATTTTTATGCTATTGGGGGATTTGCTTTTTAAAATATTGATGTTGCAGCTCATTCACTGCTTGGAATCAGGAAAATAGCTATCACTTCAGGACATCTAAGAGGTGATCTAGACAAAATAAATTTTCTAGTTCCAAATTCATCAGCAATGCTATTCATTGGAGGTTGGAAGCCAGGAAAAAAAACAACTGAGCGTGACATGAAAGAAGTTGTCTTGGACAAAGGGCTTTCCGGGGGCCAGGTTGTAAAATTTGAAGAGGAACTTGGTGTGTTTAGAGAAACAAGAACCAGTGCACAATTCTGTGTTCATTTATAATTAACACAGGTGCTGTCATGGGAATTCACCTAACCCATAAAGTTGATTTTCTACCCAATAGTTCTCAAACTTTCATCATCTGTTCAGGCTGAAGTGGAAATACTCCCACATCTGAATATATTTAATGGGATGGATGTATTCTAACCCAAAGAAGGGGCAAAGCTCATGGCTCTTCCTGTCTTGCCGTGCCATACAAATAGCAGGACTTCACCTGAAGCTACTTGCAGTGATTCTTACATGCCTGTATGTCCCCAAAGAAGAGTTTGGCGAATGTCTAATCACCAATGGGTTCACCAGCAGTTACCACTCTACCCAGTCAAAAGCTTTTTCTCCTCCTTTCCCTCTCTTCCCATATGGATATCCTAATGAAAGAGGTTTGGTGTCTGACTGAATTGGAAATATTGCATCTGACATGTTCTGGACATTATCTGTTCCAGGGCAGCCAGGTAAAAGCTCTGAAGATAAGTTTTTACTATTTCACAGCAGACTGGTGATGTTCTAGCCAGTACATTGAAATTGCACATTTAGACAGAAGCTGGCCTCTAATCTAGAGTATCTCAGACACACATCTTTAGGACTAACTCAGTTTTTTATTTCTTAAAAGCAAAGGAAGCTAGTCTCTGAGAAGTGATTAAAAATTTACCAATCAATCCAGTATCCTTGGTTCCCTGCAGGTACTTTGTTCAATTAGATGGGAGCTGATCTGAGCCACTTGTTTTCTCTGTGGTAGCATCCTTGCCACAGCAGGATCACCATTTCCAAGCAGTATTTACTGTACAGTTTTTATTGCGAGAGGATGCCAGCTGGGAAATTCAGGTTCCTTCAGATTTGGATAATTCTTGTTAAGCCTTTCAAGCTCCCTTTGAATTGGCAAAGTACTCCAGCCTCTGTTAATGGCGAGGTAGATCTTTGCCTTTTTCATTTATAAGAAGCTAGATTAAAAATTCTCTAATGTTTTGTCATAGTTTAACCTGGCAGGCAGCCAAATACCATGCAGCTGCTCGCTCACTCCCCGCCCCCAGTGGGACAGGGAGAGAATTGGAAGGGTAAGAGTGAAAAAAACTCGTGGGTTGAGATAAAGACAGTTTAATAGAACAGAAAAGGGAAAATAATAATAATGATAGAATATACAAAATGAGCGATGCACAATGCAATTGCTCACGACCTGTGCTGATCGATAACCAAGTAGCGATCACTACTTCCT
>NW_009189533.1:0-1424 GCF_000690835.1 Fulmarus glacialis
TCTTGTGCTGTGTTATCCCAATCCACCCTTTCCACCTCCCTAAGCACTTAGCTTTATCCGATCTGAGCAGGTTTGTTCCAGGCTCTGACAGAGCCCTGGATGCCCAGGGCCTTTCCTGAGCTGGGCTCTGCTGGGCCCTTCTTTCCCAATCTACACTTCTTTTACTCAGCAAGAGGATCAGGCCCTGCCTTGGCAGAAGTGTGCACCACTGGATGGTGGTTTACTACAGCACACAGCGTTTCTGGATGTCTGCTGAAAGTTTTCTGCTTATGGGGAGCCAAAGCCGGGGGCTTGGGCTCCCCAAGAGCAGGGAGTGCCTTTCTCACTAAGGACATGGGTGAGCTTGGGTTCTTGTTGAGATTAAAACCACTGTGTGAACTACGGCAAGCTCACACTTGGCAAAGGGACACAACTTCAGGTTTTGCCGAGTAAGTGCTGCCACTTTCTTAGACTCTCCTTCCAAATGCGGCAAAGCTGTCCACTGCCCAACGGGCAGCGGGCTTTCCAGCATCTCTCTTCCTGGGCTTTTGGCTCTTCAGCTGTGGGGTTACACGTCGCCTGCTTCCCTCCAGGACATGCTTTGGCTCAGGGCAGAAGCAACAGTCCTCCCAAAGTGGGTTTGTATCCATAGGTCCAACGGTACTCTTGACCCCACAGACAGATCGGGGGGGTCTTCAATTCAGGATGTAGCTGACTCTCAGTGACAGTCAGCACTGTCTAGTCAGGACGTGGGTGACCAGCTCTGCCAAGTATTTGGGAAGGTTTTTGTTGAGGGAGGAAATGCTGTGTGACCATGGCAGCTGGTGCATATAAACCTGTCTTTGGCTCTGGAACAAGCCTCACTGTTAGGCCACGTGAGTCCAACACTGCTCCTATGCTTTCTGTTTTCTTTGAGGCCTTGAGCCTGGGGGCACTGTGGGGATAGGAGGAGGAGGAGGAGTTTTGGGGGGTGCCCCTTAGTTCTGGCCCCAGTCCTGGCCTCAACCCACACAGGGAGACTGTCAACCTCTGCTCTTCCCTGGGATCCTCCTGCCTCGTGTCACCCTTCTGCTGCCCCTCCAAGCCGCCAGTTACTTGTGGTTTGTTTGTTATGGAAGGAAATCCTGGGTGACTATGGCTCCAGCAATAACAAGCTGACGTTTGGCTCAGGGACCAGACTGTCCGTCCAAGCCAGTGAGTGTGCAGCTTTCCTGTGTGTCCTTTGTCAAAAGTCCTTGAGCGTCCAGAGTGCCCTGTAGATGAACTTGTTGAGTCCGTGTCACCTTTCAGAGGGGAAGGAGATAGCCTGTGCTGTTTCAAGGTGCTCTTTTGCTTAGAACCATTTCCAGGTGGAGGACTTCTGCTGTTTAGAGCAACGTGCTATGGACACAGTGCTCCAGGTTGCTGATGATCTGGCAGCCAGCAGGAACAGAGGCATGATTCAG
>NW_009189534.1:0-41417 GCF_000690835.1 Fulmarus glacialis
AGAGCCTGAGGTGAAAACTGGGGACAGCTGTAACTTCCATTAACAACGTTCACTTGTCGTCCACACAAAATTCACTCTTGAAAGCGAAGGGCGAGCGGGGCCGGGGGTCGGGAGCGAGGCCCCACCGCTGCCGAGCGTACTTCATAAATGGCTCTGGTGGCCGGCTCCGCTGCGCAGCGGCCTGTGAGGAGCAGGGCGAGGTTGTTTTAACACACAAAAAAACAAGAAAGGAGTTTTTCCAGAGTAACCTTTACTCTGAAACCCCGAGTATATGCAAAACCCTTTCTCTTCTCTGCTCCTGCCTCTGGAGCAATGCTGTTTTGGGTACACTAAAACGGAAATCGAGGCAGCATCAAACAGTTTATGCCGCTGTTCTTGATTCTCTCCTCAGACAGATGTTTTCCCGTTCCCAAGGGAATTATTCCTGGACTAAGGTTCAGAGTCTTCCGTCATTTAAATCAGCAACAAGGTTCCCACTACCTCCTGTGGCATGGGACTGGGACACTATAGCACTGCAAATGAGAGATTAAGCACAGCTGCACATTCAAGTGTTCATGGGCATTCAAAATGAAATTGATAATTGTGAATTTCTAATTATTTCTAACAGATTTGTCTCAGCTACACTAGGAAAAAATGTCTTCACGTTGGTCTTGCCCAGTACCACCTCCCAAACCTCTGTCAGGTTTTACTCCCAGCTGCTGTATTTTGTTTTTAAAATTTTGAAACGGGGATTTTGAAGAAACTGAAGGGTTTCTGCTAGCTGTTCAAATCTCATTGAAATTCAGTCAAAGATAAGTGCCTAACTCCATTAGAGCACTTGAAAATCATGACCTAAACTCTCACAGGCACAGACTAGTTTTTACCCTGCACTTTTTTCAATTTGAGGAACAATGTTTGGTATCCAAAAGTGCCGTGTTTGGGTTTTTTTTTTTTAATAATACAAACAGTAATAACTTCTTACATATCTAGAGCTGACTAATCTCACAGGTATCAGAGGGAGTTAATCTCAGAGCTGTGCAGGGACAACGAGAAGGAAGATCCTGGGGTTACAGCAGGAGCCCCCGGAGAACTCATTTTAATTTCCTGCTGTACAGACGAATTTCTCTATCGTGTTGGAGAGTCATTTAGGCTCAGATCTTTAAAGGTACTTCAGTACCTAACTCTCACTGAAGCAGTAGGATTCAGATACCTAAATACCTTTGAAGAATTGGACTATAATCTCTCAGATTCCCATACGAATTAAGGTCCCTAACAAGGAGCTTAGATAGAATTGGGGAAACTAACTCCAGGAGCCCAATTCTCAAAACCTGCAAAAAACCATTGAAGTTGGTGTCTATGGATGCCTATATGCTTTCACTTAAGAATTTTTTCTTGAGCAGCAAATGTTCGCTTCCATCTGTGTTGAGAATTGTCTCCATGTAGTTAATGAAGGAAAACACTTGTGCTTATTTTCTAAAATGAGAAATATTCCTGCCATCTCAAAGTTGCTTAACAAACAGGAGTGAATTACATCAGAAACAGGAGTCATGGGCTACTTACATTCAAAAATATATCTGAAGGGGGCAGCTGAAGAAATGCCCTAGTTTTTAAATGGTAGCTCAGGTGCTGAATCCCTAAGCCAGGATGCCAAAGATACATTCAATGGCTTCTTCAGCCTGAAAGAGCTCAAATCTACATCTCAGGAGAATACTACAGCTCCCTTGCTGTATGTGAAAGACAGGGTGAAGGGTATTTCTCTAGTTTCTAAAATCTAATTTTAAAAAAATCACATATTTTGCCACAGAGACAGAGCAAGATTCTGTATTGTATTGATTAGAGCATGTGGCACAAGAGACACTTTTGCTTCTAATCTTGGCTCCAAAGACAATTTATATATTTTACTTCCAATATTTATTTAATGAAATGTTTAAGTAGTCCTTCAAGTTTTTGTTTCTTGCAAAGGAGCAGCTCCCAGATTTATTTTCTGACAAACGAATTTTTAAACCATAGATGCTGATTAATGGAGCTTCCTCTCCCAGAGACCTCCCATTCTTCTCTCTACTGGGGGTACGGCTTCTAGTGAGACAGATTTGTTTGTCCAGAAGATTAATACGCAGCTCTCTATGATTAACACTGTCTCACAAAATTTTCCAACTATTCTTTCTGGAACCTAACGCCTGATATGCTAACAAGGCATGACATATACCCACACGTTACATGTGACACAGTGTAGAGTGGTATGTTTCCATTAGGTTCTTATTGTACTGATACTCCTAAAATCCTGCCCAGGTTCAAAGTGACTAGCATATGTCAAGCAAAACTAAAGAGCGGGGTTTTTTTATTTGATTTTAACTTCTGATTTTTTTTTTAACCTCTACGAAACATCTGTGGTATCAAAAGTTACTCTCATTTAAAACATTTCCTTTAAGTACAAAAAAAGTGTATGCGATTTGCTTAAATCCTCCAGCCAACTAAGAATTTCTCTCAAGAATTAATTACAACAAATAAAGATGGAAGATGTTCTTTACTCATTACTTATTTAACTCATTCAAGAGTTTGTATTGCAGTAGTTCACTTCTCTCCTTAGCCTGAATCATTTCACATTTTTCCTTAGTATTTCTATTTTAAGTACAGAAACGTCCCATTTCAAGTGAACAAACCTCTTTGTTCTGTAAGCTTTGATAAATGAGAACATTAGATACACCCAACAGCCTAATGAAATTCCACACCTTGGTTTGGATGCTATCAAATGTGCTGCAGATTGTTTATTTCCCAGAGTGTGATTACTTG
Organism: Fulmarus glacialis; assembly: GCF_000690835.1. Classification (NCBI taxonomy): domain Eukaryota; kingdom Metazoa; phylum Chordata; class Aves; order Procellariiformes; family Procellariidae; genus Fulmarus; species Fulmarus glacialis. The sequence continues at coordinate 2,770 of NW_009189534.1, forward strand.
GAGAAAAATCTCATCTTTAATAATGGTGCTAAACAATGCATGGCTTCATTGATATTTAATGGATAACATACTTAAACAACACTATTGGAGTATATCTTTTGTACCCAACAGCTGTTCAGTTTAAAAAGACAGAAGTACAATACTGTATTGTATACTTGAATTACACATTTAGTTTAAGGGATAAGAATCCCAGTAGCAGATGGCATTCCAGGCTGTCTAACATAGCAGGGGAAAGAAGAAAAAAAAAAAAAAAAAAACCAGGCTTTTTTTTTAAAAAAAAAAAAAAAAAAAGCAGGCCAATAGTCTGCCTTGATATTATAAATCAACAGACTGGTTATTGCCGAACACATGAAGATTAATACATCAAAATCTGTGGGTTATTTCTGACAGATGAAAGTAGAAAACATCTCATCGTGTGGATGATGTCATGACAAAGCTTGACACTCTGAAATAAGTAAACAGAGAAGCCCTTACTAACTGTAGTTTCTCTAGTATTTCTCATTAAGTGCAATTAGCGATCTTGAACTGAATTTGGGGGAAGCAAGCTGGGGACAGGTTCTCCATCCCCAGGAAAGTCCAGGTGTTGCAGTATGACAAAGTATGGGAATCCCAGGCACATCACCCCCTAGCTGAACTGTACTTCACAGCTAGACACAGCACAGCTACAAAGTGGATCAGGGAACCATGAAAGTTGAAATATCTAGTGTAATCATACTTTATTCCAGGAGAGAGCCCCTCCCAGCCTGGTTTCAACCATATGACAGCCTCAGATTAAGCTGAGGGATTTAAATCCCTAGTGGACAAATAAAGGCATATGGCATGAGAAATCTTCCTTAGAGCTGGAGGGATTAAATCAGTTTCCTCAGCTGAAACAAGTGTGCTCAAGAATCCAGGACCGGCAGTTATGCGTTTGTTTACTGTGAAAGAGTTACTGGACTGCAAATTAGGACAATGACTTCTAAGCTGCTGTACATAAGCTACTTCAAAAGCGGAGGTATCTCTAACACGCTAGCCACCAATGTGACCGACAGTTTGCGCACACAAAATGAGAATTCACGCGGAACGGTACAAATGCACAATGCACAAATTAAACAAATTACTTCGAGGACGCAGTCTGTCTGAAAGCTGAGCAAGTTACTCCATCCACAGCTCTCCCTCAGGTCTAAGTAGGGAGCTCGCGGGTAAGCTTTGCAGTTCCCTGTACGTTATTTTTTCCCTATGCATGACTCTGCAGCCTTCATGCATGGGATTTTGATGAATAAGGCTCGATAAACCCTGCCTTGGCAACCAGGACATAGCCGTCAAGAATACAGCTCTCCAAGATTAAGAATTAGCCTTCCGTCATCAATTGTATAATAAGACTGAAGGGTTCACAGTAAATTTGGACATGGCAAGAGCAAACATTTTTATCGACACAGCAGAACATGTAATAAACTGTTAGAGAGAATAGGTGACCAAAAAAAAAAAGAGAGTAGACATTCATTGACTGCCTGAATCCCAGTCTTGTGCCTTGCACAGCAGTCTGTTATTTTAAACAGCATCTGTTTAATTAGCTATTAGCTTTCAGGACCATCCCCAGTCACTTTTTTGGAGATTTTGTTTATTTCTATAGACTCTTCAATATTGAAAAATTCCTTTGTTAGCTTGAAAAGTCAGTATATTACTACAGTTTCACTGGTGGCACAAAATGATCCTCTTTTCCTCTTTTGTTTGTTTTCAGTTGCATTTACCAAGTTGTCCTAAACCCGTTCTGCACTGCTGTTGCTGTTTTCATTACAGTAATTGCAATATAATTACATCTATAATTCACAGGTTGTAATTATAATATCATGGTATAAAATGATTATAAAATATAAAAGAGCATTTATAAACTTTTCAAATAATGAAACCAAAAATAAAGTATGTATATATGTATCGGTATAGGTATAACGAGATGTGAAAGCCTAGCTCTTCTTATTGAAAGACAAGGTGATCAGCGGATGATTTTTAAGTACTCAATATTTAGAACTCATACCATTTCTATCTGTCCTATGAAATATTTGTTGTCCTGGGTTTCTTTATGCCTTTAAATAACCTTTTTTTTTTTTAAGGGAAAAAAGTGAGGAAGTAAAGTGAAACAAAGGGTTTTTTTGAGTCAACCATCAGGATGTTTTTTTTTTTTCTTGGTTTAAAAAAAAAAAAAAAACCATAAAATCAGAGGAATAGGGAACAGAAGGTGGAGCGCAGCGTATAACACACCTACTATATAACACACCTATATCCCTTGGACTGCCCTCTGGAAAACAGCTGCTTTAAATTCATTTATCAAGGGAAAAACAATCCAGTAAGGATTTTCTTTTGGTTTCCAAACTACAGAGCACCAGCAACCAGAAGTTAAGCGATATTTTAACATTTTCAGTTGTTTCATCATTGTATCTTTGTTTAAGGAAAGCAAATTTGTCCTACTTCCATCTTTTCTAGAATTTAGCGTCTGTGACTAGAAAATCTGGGATAAGGAAAATAATTTTTACGCTGAAAAGTGGGAAGTTTTCACAGGTTATGAACATTATGAGTTCATACAGCTGTTAGGTCTCATCCAGCAAAACACTTCTGTGTGATTTTTGACTGTGTGATCAAGCTCCCCCACCTCAGCAATAGGACAGTTTATATAGTGTTATGCTGTTATTTCGGGAGGCTGTTTTAGCTGATGCCCAACCTAAAAATCAAACCTTTGTTACTAAAGACCATCCAAATTTATGACATACAGTTGTGCATGGTGTTCCACGCCAGTCAGAGTGACACTAGAGCCAAGTGCCACGTGCTGACCAAACCCATCACACCATGGCAGTGCAGAGGGGTCCAAGGCAGACACCCGCACCCCTCCTGGAACCACAGCAAGTGTTTAGACATTTCGACAGCAAGCGTCATCTCTTGCAAGCTGCAGGTGGGCTAAGAGTTTACCAGCTGCCGGCACTGCAATGCACTTCACAGTATAGGACATCCAACGTCCACTTTGCCAGACGTGGTGGAACTCGTACCACCAGAAGTGGTCCCCACCATCTATCATCGCTGTCAGTATCATCTCTATCAATATTTCTGCATAGATTTTTCAAGAAAATAATAAAAACAATATACAGAAGTAGCCTGGCAGAATAAAATAGACAGGATTTTCTTTCTGATTATATATGTGTAGGTTCACCTCATTGAATTTTAAGCATACTGATTTTTTATAATTTGATTTATAAGCATTCCCATACTGTTAAAGGCTCAAATATTTTAAAAAATTGAAAATATATTTTCAGGAATCTGTACTGTATTTGCTGCTAGGAAAATAGTTATCCTCTTGTTTGGAAAAAAGCATTTTTGATCAAGAAAATAATAGATAAATAACCTTCATGAATGTAGAAGAAGTGTATTTTTAAAACAGTAATTACTTTCTTTAGAACCCCGGAGAGTTTTGCATCGTATGTAGGCCTTCCTACACATTTCTGAAATAATTTTAGTCAATTTGCTGTTCAAGGTTAAGCCGTGTAATGCTCACTTACAAAATTACTTACACAGTAGACTGTGGCCCTGACAGCATCTGTGATAACTCAGTGACATGTAAAAAACATGTATGTCCCAGGGGACATACATTTATCCTTGCTATTATTAATGTATATTGTTTGTACCATTCACGGATGTTCAGCAGAGATCTATTATTACCTACATTAATTTTCAATATACTTAAGCTGTACTGTTCAGTCTAGTATTATTGACGTCAGCATAACTTTCCATAATTTTTCAAGAGGATACCTCCTGTGAAATGTAGACTTAATCCTTTTTGGTTATCTTTATCACGATGTATCTAGCTAAATGGCTACCTATCCATTCTATCTGAATGACTATCATTCAGAAAAGGACAAAACCAGAATCAAATAAGATGGGCAGGTACAATAGGTTCTTAATCGAAAAGAAGAAAAACATGTATGCTGTTCTCCTGTTTGTAATATTATAATTTTTAAAGGCCAGCTAAGCACCGGTCTGCTGCAGGCTTGGAACCTCACAGATTTTGATATTTTTTTAATACCTTTTTTGGTATTTATGATTGCTGAAAGATTAACAGAAAAGGCTACCTTCACACTTACTAATATACCGTATATATGTGATTTGTAGTAAAATAAAGTTCAGAGCATCTAATATTTTTGTTTCTTCATTTCATAAGCACAAGCCAGAATATGTAAGAATTCCTTGCGACTACTGCATTCCTGTAACCATTATAACAACACGTGGTGCACAGATGCAGCCAATTCCTCAAATGTGTTTGTGCTGGGGCAGGTCCGTTGGGGAGATCACATCTCACTCTGCAGTGGGGGTGAAATAAAAACTATGCAGTTAGGGGAGTTGATTGAACTAGGGACCCTCTGCTTTAACAGAGAAATAACTGCTGACAAAATAGGTAAGACTGTTCTTTGTGGATATAGGGAAATTACTCTGTAACTAGATATGAGCACACACAGAGGCTATTTTAAGAGGAATCAAGGTTGAAAGCATCTATCTGGAGCTTATCAGTAATAAGTGTACAAGAATCTTGTGAACATCCCCAAATCAAGTGTCCCCAAGCCCACAAAATTCAGATAGTGGTACATTAAAAATTACAGTAAGAAATACACAACTAATGCTTCTGAGCTTCAGCTTTTGATAAATAATATCCAAAAACATCAGAGTAAATACATAACTGAAATTTATTTTACTGGGCTTTGTAAATTTCCTTCTCTTTCTACATTATTTGCAAGACATCATATTAAAGATCAGTCATATGCAGTAATCTTTTATGTTAAATAATTGCTCTAGAGTATCAAAATATATTAAATATACGCCTTAAAAAAAAACGTTTTGATTAACAGCTGGAGAATATTGGATAAGAACATACCTTGACAAAGTTCTTTTGTATGTTAATGATGTCATCATTATAATATCCAGTATTCATGTTTTAAAGTAAGGTATACATTTTAAAGGACTAAAAACAAACAGTCATGGTTTGCCTAGGAAATCTGTTTTACAGTGAGAAACTTAAGAAAAACTAATCTACTTCATTTATTTAAAAAGTGATTCTAAATATATATTAAGAAAATAGATTCTTAATAAGGGAACTTTGATGCAGACACTGGTGCAACATTACACTGCAGTGTCTAGCTACTGACAGTAAATATGTTCAGACAAGAAATCAGGTGCAAATATTTGATAATAATGATATTGGAGCAACTTATCTATTGAAGCAGTCAATTCTCTGTTACACGAAGTCTTTAAAAAAAGATTAGATATCTGATTAAAAAATAACCTCTAGCTCAACCAGAAGTTGTGGACTTGATTTGAAATCAGCTAATAAAATTATATGTTGTCAGTTATGCCTTGAGCCATGAAAATTATCATGTTGGTTTCTTTTGGTCTCAAAAGTTTAAGGAAAAAATCACGGACACAATACTGCTGAAACTTTTACAAAAAAGTAAGTAACTCGTTTTCATTAGTCCCTGGTCATTTTTATTATGCCAGCTTTCAGAGTAAAAGTTTTACGTTTCCTCATGTTTCCTTTAGGAGGAGTCATCCTTTACAACAGTCATTGAGTGCACATACAGTTTTCTGTTGATTTTGGGGAATGACAGGCTGAAATCTGCTACACTGTTCATCCTGAGTGCTGTCTAACTATGTAAATCATCACAGTTGATCAATGGGATGAATTTCAAGGTAAGATACCAATCAACAGGAGATGGAGTGGAAGAATAAAACCCTGTATGATAGCTTTTCTCAGATTTCCCTTCAATGACTTTATTCCCCCTAAACATGCAGGCATTTACTAAAAATGAAAAAGAACATGCTTTGAAATTTAAATTTTTTTACCAGTATCAAAATGCCTACATCCTGAAGTTTGAGAGGCACATGAAAGTTTATATTTGCAATGTTGTTGTAACCACTTTGTTACTGAAGAGACAATTTATTTGTATAATTAATCAGCTGGAATATCCCCAAGGATTTTTTTTTTCCAGAAAGACACCTTTTGTTGTTTAGAAGTAATGAAAACATTTCATCAAGGCTTTCTGGTGTGATTGATAGTCTTTGCTAAATTTTGTTGAAGGCTTTTTGTCTAAGTGGTGCCTTGAGCTCTTTATTCACTTTCATGAGATCTGGAACATTGCTTTAATTCTCTACTAGTAACAGGTGTTTCCTCTATAGGAAACCATTAGCTCCACATTTTTAAACAATTAAATCTGATTTTGATTTCAGGCTTGAAAATTTTTGTTTTTCTTTGTTAAGATAGATCAAATCTTTAATAGTTCACAAATAAACTTCAGATCCTCAGGTGCAGATTATTCATGGAACACTGAAGGCTTCATTCACTGAACAGGCTTCTAAGGATATTCTTAAACCAATGGGTTTTCTCAAGGTAATCTGCGTATTTTTGATGTTTTAACTCTTCTCTGAAAATGCAGGTGGAAAGAGGTGGGGTTTTTTCCTTCTGTGCATTCATTCCAAAAGCAGTGCTCAAACTGAAGGGCAACACAGACAAACAGCTGCTCTGGTTTCAATAATCAATCTGAAAACATGGGAAAGAACTGAATAAAATAAGATTTTTTTTTTTTTTTTTACTACATGGCAACTCTTTGAAGCTACTCACTTAGAGGCTAATCTTAACCTAGAGGATACAGAAAACAAACAAACAAACAAACAAAAAAAACCCAAAAGAAAAAAGATAGAAAAGAGAAGGAATTGCTATGACTATGTGATGTTAAATCCAGCACTGACCAGTTAGCAGTGATTCTAATACCCCTCTGAAGGGGTAGCTTTACCCTGGCTTTCATAACTCGAAGAACATGTGGCTAGCAATCAAATCTGTGGAGAAGGCGATTTAGCAAAAAAGCCACTTTTTGAAGCCCCAAAAAACATCAAATAGGCATTAGCAAACCTCAGTAGGGAAGCAATAAGCAAAACACATATAGGAAGAAGAAATTTATAATATACATATATATTACAGGTATATACACATATATATGTATAGGCTACTGAAAACGTACAGAAAAAAGAATAGACTTAATCATGTGGGCGTATGATTATTGTCATAACTATTGCACACGTTACCATTGATTGGATTATGTAGAACACAGTTAGTAAAGAAATTTGTTGATATTGCTAAGCATTTTGGATTAGCTTTGATTTTCTACAACTTGCCAGTACATCAAAGACTGACTTGGCCAGTGTAGCTTCCTCATTGACTGTATGCTGGTGATGACTATGCACTAGACATATGCGGCTATTTAACTAACAGTTGAATGGAAATTCCCCACGGTAGTCATGGGGTCATGTGCAGATACTGTCATCAATTAGGGCCTAAAGATGGTTAAAAGCGACAAATGCCATTTTAGACTGATAATGCTTGCTGGATGAAGCACAAATAACCATTTGAACTATGAGTATGTAGTTCTGAAATGTACAAATATATTTATTATAGAACTGACTGACTTGACTTCTTAAGACAAATGCTTTCCTTACTACACAAGAAGTAAGAAAATTTAAAAAAAAAAAAAAAAAAGAAAGAGGGGAACATGCCTTTAATCAAACTTTAATATCTATTGCTTTGTAAAGCAATGAAAAGAAGGACCAAAAAGGTAAGAACAGAATTCTAAACACTCAATTAATATAAATGACACTTTTAAATCTAAACAGATTTAAACAAACTAATTATTCCCAGAAGAGTGGATACTCTCTCGTGCGATGTTGATGTTAGATAAAAGCCTAATACCTTTCTTTCTACCTGTTAATCTGCCCATTTAAGACTGCTTGTTAAAATCATGCTTTCTGTAGAATCCATGAATTGAATTATCAAGTGTAATAGTAAGAATCAGTACCTATATGAAAAATGATAGTTCTTATAGACAAAACTTCAGAGCATTGAAGTTTTGGTTTTGCAGAGTGATAATCAGTCCTCGCAGCAGTAGCATTATTAGCTGATTTATTCTTCATGTTTCATCAAAGATGCAAAATATGGTCAGATAATTATTCAGTTGCTATATAAGTGATGTTTATCTGAGATCTTACTCATACAATTAGAAAAAATTTAAATAGGTTGTCACTAAAACTGCACTAGCAGGCAGATGTGGGGAAAACAAATTATGCACATAACCAATTTATCAAGACTTTGTATACAAACAAGTGTTATCGAAGCCTTGTATTGATTCAATTCTTTAACTAGAAATAATTTTATCTAGCTTTATACAAACTACTAATCTAGCTTTTTGGTTAAAAAAAAATTGTAAAAATGTGAATCATCCTGAAAATTCCAATCAACTTTGTTCCAAAACTCTTGCTCTGAATGTTGTTTTCACTTTCACCTCTCTTTCTGAAAAAGTTCTCTCTCCTTCCTTCTTGCTAAAAGGAACATACATTAGGACAAGGAGAAGAAGGTTTGCTGAAGTCGGGAAAATGTCAATGATATCAAAACAGGCATTTGAGTCTACTTTTCCCTATTTTCTGTTCTTAGAGAGACTCATTCCTATCACTTTTAATAATGCATTTTTCTGTCAGATCTAAGAGTAGAGCAGCTTTTAGAGTGACCCTTGGACCTGAAACAGAACATGGTATTTTGCTGAAACTTCTCCCCAAAACCAGGAGTACTGGAAAAAGAACCAGGACTAGCTCCAGGGAGGTGGGTGTCTAAGTTTTCCAAGTTGCAGGCTGAAACCCTCTGCTGACACCTGTTTCACTCTGTAGCCATGGCTGGGGTCTCCTGGACCCCTGACTCCTGCCATTGGACATAGGCAGAGACACATCATCCTTAGCAGGTCTAAGCCAGCAGCTCAGTGCTTCTCCTGTAGTGACTGCAACATGCTTCCCGTTCTTCCCAAAAACCATGCCACCCCACAGGCAACCCCAGGACATACCCGGGCAGGGATGGCTTCTGTAGCCTTCCAAAAGAGGAAGAAGCTCCTACATCAGATCAGGGCCCACCTCCCTGCATGGCCCAGGAGGCTCCAGCCTGTGTCCCATTTTCCAGGAGGGTACCTTTGGATCACATGTTATATATGCGGACTTTCAGCAGTTGAAGAGTAGCTGTATCCAGCCAACGCAACATCAGCTGATTTTAATCTTCCTGTTTGCAGGGGGTTTGTGAGTTTATTTTCCGAAGAACAAACGCAGCAGGACTTCACTGATGGAAGGGGAGCTTAAAGGCTGTTAGGTATCACCAAGAACATTTGATACTATTATTGGCACTATTCCAAAATCCATGGGACCTTCATCTAGAACCAAGATTGAGGAGAATTTCAGGCCACAGAAAGTGGCCATATGAAAGATCAACTATTCAGTCAAACAAGGAAAACTTTATACAGAGTATAAAGAACTTTGTGGAAGACAAATTTAAACACACTTTGAACTTTTAATTTATTTTCTCCATTATTTGAATTGTTTTTTTATTTGCCTCTGTAATAGAAGATGCAAAGAATATCTTACTTATTCTTGTTGTCAAGGAATAAAAATAACTGAGTAACCTAAGAATGATTACCTACATGCCTGACCAAGCTATTCAGATGTTATTAATGTCTCTCTTGCAAAGTAATGTAATTACCTCCTTTTCCCTTGTTCTGCAATTCCTTATTTCCGCCAAGCCTATTTGACTGGTTCTTGTTGCTGTTTAGATGGATAGGTTTAAGGTAAGCCTACACTGGAAGCCAGAGCGCACTTGTGGCAGTGTAGGTAGAGTTAAGTCTTGCTTTAACATAGATACCAATACCAAGAAAGTCAGGGTGTTGCAGTCTATCCCAATATCTAGATACCAGGAGACAAGACAGGTTTGATCATGATGCATGGCAAAGTTCAGCACCTTAACTGGCTGGTTTAAAAGCCAGGTAGTGGTCAGACAGTCCTCTGTCCATACGAAGTCCACGTGAAAATCCACTAGCTTGCAATTTGTAAAATAAATTTCATTAACTATTCAAACTGTTTACACTATCAATGATTTTGGCTTGATTAGATTAAGGACTGCTCTTCCATTGGCAGGGCTGTTTACAGAGAGTCTGTTCAGCCTAACTTTTTCTGTTTGCAGTACAAACCCACCCTGCTAAAAAAGGCTCCTGGTCTCAACAAAACTTAAACCTTGAATACAAAAATTTCATTTCCATGAGGGAATAATCTCAAAATACATCCTCATTTTCTATATATAAAACTGATCTTTTTAAACTTTAATGCCATGTCAACACACACACGTCCCTCAGTATGCGGCACTAATATCATTTTAATAAAAGTAATTGTTCCCTGCTGCTGTCTCATGGAAGTCAATGGAGCTACATAAGGGACAGACTTGGCCTCTTGGCAAATTCTGATACGGCTAAAGGAACTTAATGCCCAATTAAGAGCTCAGTAAGAATTAGAAGAGTGAGTTGTAATATAACAGGTCTCTTATGGCTGGTAACACTATTAGCCCTTACACATCAGAGCTACCTGTGGGCAAATCTCATAAAGACATATATTTGCATCGTATTCTCATTTTCCCATTCATATTATAGCCACTGCAAAACATGACCTTTGGACAATAGTTAAATAGAGTTTCCTCGTATTTCTCTCTTTCACCCATTTCCTTTTCCTTCTGAACCTAAAGCATTTGCAGGTAGTTACATATGCCAGCAGGAAAGTTAAATCATATTACTCTTTCTGCGCACTTTATTTCTTTCTAATACTAGAAAGGTGACAACAACCTAAAATATCTCTCAGACTACTTTAAAGAGAGTGAAGACTTCCTGAAGAACACCTAGCAGCAATTATGCAAATTTGCACATATTTTATATACTATTCATTCAATACAGAGTCACAGGATACTCTTTAAAAAGAGAAACAATAACAAGCAAAAGAAAGGGAAAAGGTTTTGAAAGTGCATGATCATGAAAGTCAGAGAATGCTTTAATGTGAGTTTCCACAGATGTATAAAAACTCCAGTGGGAAAGGATTCATAAAAAGTCAAGGAGAAAGAAGCACAAGATCAAACTGTCATCAGAAACATAGTTATGAAGTAATGCCACAGACATCTTTATCTTTAAAAACAAGGAGGGCAGCGTTAAATTGGATTAAAAAAAATGGGTAACAAGTTTTAGATTATTAAAATGACCAGACATGAGGTAGAAGACTGGCTACCAGATACGTCTGGTGGAAGCATTACAAACCACTAAAGCTCAGAGAGGAAACATTTGGATAGATCATGAAAATGGGAATTACGTTAGCCAAGATGAAAAATGATTAATTCTTTAATATATATTTTTTAAATAATCAGACTCTGACAATGATAAGTGGCGGACACACGATGACTATACCATGATTCATACCTCAAAATCTTAGTGAACTCTTAGGTAGATATTAAGCCTTTATAGTTCTAGCAGATTTAGCAAAATCCTAATCTATTAGCACAGTATCTAGACCATTGTCAGAATCATCAGAAGTCATTTTGTTTTATTTTTAAGAAGAATTAAGCCTAATAACCATACTTCTGCTATAATGTACTTCTTCCATGCTTTCTAATACACATTTTCTAAAACTGACTGCTATATTTCATTCGTAATAATGTTATATTTAACATATTCATAATAATGTTATATTTAACATATTTTATCTGAGAATGCTATGCGATATGAAACATACATAATTTTAATACATCCTTTAAGTCATCATAATTTTATTTTACTTTTTCTACATTTTAAAAGCCAAAGTTCTATTGCACTGCACTGCAATTAGTTACCTGCTACTGAGCTGAATAATGTGAACAAGTGCTGTTTCACCTTTGTTTCCATTTGCACTTTAAACAGGACTTTCATCTTCTAGGTGAGTTTAACAATGATGACTAGTACTTATCAGGAAACAGGATTTCTTCTAAGTTTCAGTGCTGCTGAACATTTCTTTTTGGTTTGACATGCTGCACTTCAAATGATGCTCAATACAAAGTTCTGAATTAGTCCTTGATAAATCATACAAATTTGAAAGTAAACCAACAACCCATACTAGGAAAACAACCCTACAGAACATCAATTGGGGCCGGGGGAAGAGAGAGAAAAAAAGGGGAAAAAAAAAAAAAAAAAGGGAGAACTCACACACACACATACTTCTCCAGTCCAGTAAAATGACCATGAACTGGAATCCACCTCTTTGCTTTAAGGCACCGAAGAATTAGTTAGTACTGCTAGTCATCTTCTATCTGCACCACCACAGGCCAACTCATCTCACCAAAGGCAGTTTCCTATCATTTAAGACATGTGAAACAAAACACACTCTGAAAATATCAAAGGTACCTTTCTCTGTGAAGTTCGGCTCTCCACGTAATGACCAAGGCAAAAAAGAGAAAATACTAGTCAGCCAGCAAAGAAGTGTAAATATTCTTGAAATGCAACACACACCCCTCAAAAGACAGACCACTGATAGACTTTGTGTATCTGCTGGGGGAGATTGTACCGGGAAATGCGGGCGCTGTACTCCAGGAGCCAGCTGTTAGGCATGGCACACTGCAGTTTCTCCACCACAGCTTGGCAAAGGTAGGATTCGTAACAACACCCCAAAAGGAGTAATCTTACACGGAGTGATAGGTTCCCATGGAAAAACTAATAAATAAAACAAGAAACAGATAATAATCACGAAGTAATGTTAAAACTCAAACTTCGAAAACCAGAGATACCTGTGATCTTTGGAAAAATGTGGGTTATTAATTAGATAATATACCTTTCGGTCCATAATTTGGGGCTGCTACCTTGGCCATCTAACAGAGCTCAAAACACTTAAGTGTGCTTGCACTGCGATGTTAGCTGGCTAAGTGGAGCAGGAGAGCACTGGCTATTACCACTCTAAACAGCAATATACATCTAGGCTCTATTGGTTCTAATAACCTTGCTATATGTGGGATTTGGGGGGCGGTGGTGTTTGTTTGGGGCGTGGTTTCGTTTTAATTTTTTTAAAGAAAGCAAGCAGCAATGTGACAGTTTTTATTAGCATGTAAGCCATTCTCCCAAATTGATTATAGCCTTCCTGTGCAATACTTTTGGTCCATCTGCTCACTTAAACACCATAGGCTACGTTTTTAGAAAGTTTAAAAAAAAAAAATTGTTTCAGAAAAGAAAATGTCCATTTTTGTAATACAGCCCTATCAACACATCACATGATTTTCTCTGTTGTTGTTGGATGGAGAGAGGAGGCTATTTACTGTAAAACATTTTAAAACAGTAGCTTGAGTAATTCAAGTGGTCTAAAGACACCTATTTGAGTGTGCAGGGAGCCAAATTAAAACAGCATTGCAGATATTTGTCAAGATGTTAACTGAGGAGTTTAAGATACGACAGAAAAGAAACGGAAGAGTAACATTTGGATTTAGAGCACAAAACAACTACTCAAGTCTGCTGCACGTGGAAACGGGAAATCAGAAGAGTGACTCGTAAGGGCTGTCTCATTCAGCTCTCGCTTTCCTTGTACTAACTTCTTCTGACAGTCTTTTTAAATGGTTGTATGTCTAATTTCCACAAACTTAGGAAGGATTGCTAAAACAGCGACAACTGAAGAAATTTAGAAAATGGAAGTAAACTACTGTCCATGATATGAAACTACCATTATAATATGAAAAACATATAGTATCAGTTTTAAGAATATCAGATCTTAACAGTTGCTCACATACACAAACTCTCAAATGAATGTGAAAATGTATCCTCACAAAAACTTATGCCCACATGTGTTGGAGATTTTTTTATAATAGTAAAAATAATTTTGAAAATAAATTGAGAATTACTAGAATTAGTGCAAGCTGGAAAAGGGACGATGATATTTTACACAAGCATAACTCTGACAAATTATTTTGTTACTATACAAGTACTTTGTTTACGTCCGGTTTTGCAGATGTGCAAACAATAACACAAAGTGAAAGGCAACATCAGGCAGAATGTTTGGACATTCTGGATATTAACGGAAATGAATTATTAATGGAAATATTCTAAATATTTTGATCCTGTATTACATCTGTCTCACTACATTATTTAAGAGTCCTGTCTACACACACATACATGCTTACACAAAAACATACACACGCAAAGCTATATATCAGCGGGACACTGACTTAACTGTAAAGTGAAGTACTGAAGACTGGTTTTGGACCTAGTTTATTTGCAGGTCTGTCTCTGCTAGCTGTTTGAAAGTGTTTTTCTCGTATTTGTTTTGCTTTTATAAGTACACCAGTAGAAACAGCTTTAAAAAGTGCTTTTAATGTATCAGAAAGTAAAATGAGTCTCTTGACAGTATTGCATCCCAGAACAGCATGATTTGTTGTTATATTTCTCCATTAGTTTGGTAAGGAATAAGATTACTGTCTCTCCTCCTTTCAGAAATATGTTTCATATGAATTAGGGTTCCCCTTCACTTTTTAAAGGCAGAAAAATAGTAATAATAATAAAGCAACAAAAACACAGAGGAAAATGTAGCTGTCGGTACTCTTAACAACAATAAAAAGAAAAAAAAAAGCTGTCAGTATTTCTTGATGTCACATATATCGTAAGACCCCACCAGGCGAGAGAAAAGGCACGATGCCATACCCACCGAGCACCACCCCGCTGCTCCTTTACGCCTTTGCAGATAACCCTTCTCTGACCACAGTGGACATTCTGGGGCTCGAGCCCGGGTGAATCCGCATTATTCAGGTTAGCTGCAAATTTTCACATGTGCTCAGGTTCTTCCCTATATTATGCAGCGGCCCTCAGAGGTATTAATTTTTAAGTACAGAGGCATGCTGGACTTCAACTTAAGACAGATTTGAACTTGAGTTTGGGGTGCCAGCCAAAGAGAATGGAGGTGTTTTGTCTACACCTTTTGCACTGGGCAAGTAACTCAAACAGCACTCCAGTGTTAATTGAAGCATTACTTGCTTATAATGCGCTCTGCTGCGGCAGAAAAGCTACTCTTTCATGACTCCTCAAGTTGCTAAATACTGTAAATTCCAGGAAAACTGATTAATAGTTTCTTCCTGGAAGAACAGGAAAACATAAAATGTTTCCCAAAAAAGCAGAGCCTTTGATACATGAGAAACATGGCACAAACCTTGTTCACAAGTAAAACCAAGGGAAGTAGGATTTCTCAGTCTCAGTTCCTCTCTCTCGCTTTCCCTCTCTCACACACTTTCTTTTATCATCACATACATACATGCCTAAGTCTAATTTAAAGACAATTTGGTTTAGCGTTATTGTAAGTAACATCACTCACCCAAATCAAGACAGACATTTTTTCCCCTCTTAAGTTCAATTTCAGCTGCTATATTTGCACTTGCTGGTTCACAAGAAATTATTCTGAGTTCCTTTTGTATGCAAAACTAATTAGCTCAACGTATTATTTTTGTAGCAAGAAAGATATTTTGAGTTTAGTAAATCTTCACACTAAATCCACTGTAAACTTGGTACTTACACGTAAGCTCATAAAATATATTTATTTCTAGAAGCAACCAAAGACCTACTAGAACTGTTTCAGTGTGTGTATATTAAAAAAAAAAAACCCACACCAAAAATCTATGATCATTATTTCATTAAAAAAACTATAAAAAACCCCACCAAAACCATGCTGTGCATCTTATTGTATGCTTGACAACCAATCTAATCTGTTCAGGTTCCACGTTAGAAAGAAGAATGGTGTTTTCCATGTTTTCTTATAAGCCATACAAGCAGCATTTCCAAAGTACTGTTTTACAGCGCACTATCATCTTACTTCCTGTACTATAATTCATAAAACAAAAGGTGAAGGCTCTGAGTTGCAAAGAATATTAATGTCTTTTTTTTCTTCTTGCATTATTGCTGACATCAAATGCATTAATAGCAAGCAAATTACAAAGAAAGAAAAAAAAAAAATCATTTTTGAAGTGGAAATGATAAGTATGGCTTTTTTCCTGTTTGGAGCTCTAAAAATAGCTTACAGTGGAGCAACAGGTATTTTGATGTGAACAGTTCAGTTGACTGATAAAGAATTTGGGGCAAAACCTATTTTTCAAAGCGGATTACAAATATGAGGAATAACTAGCCAGTAGAGATCTTGTGGCTAAGTGAGGAAATCGTAAGTCTAGAAAGCTGAAAAAAATGCTATTTCATTTTTCCTTACAATAGGACTATATGATTTATAAGTTTCCAGAAGTAAGATTTATAATCTCTTGGAAGCCAGGCTATAAATAACAAGAACGAATGGAGCTCGGGAAGGAGTAGCAGGCGTGAAGGAGAGCGCAGAGGTGGGCCTGGACACGGGGACTCTGGCTGACTGGGGCTTTATTGAAAGAGTTCATGGGATCATGAAGACTAGAAAAGGCGGATTGAAGTTGTGAAGAGCCCAGCAAATGAACGAAGTGAAAGGCTCAGAGAGGACGGGGGACGCCGTCACAAGGTAACTGAGGCGTTTCCGCGGCATAGCACGACTCCACGCAGGCAGACCTCCACGGGGAACATCCCATCTCCCCCCTCCTTGGAGGGCGAGGTTTCTGAGGGAAATAGAGACCCTTCTCCCAGGAGGGAAGGCACACCAGGTTCTATTCTCCACAACAGAAATTAAAGAGTGGTGGGCAACAGCAACCCACGGCGCAAGTGGTGGCTTTGAAGCAAGGCAGATCTCCCCTAAGAAAGCAGTAATCCTGGTACCTATTCTGCTTAAGTCCTCTCCTTCGGTCAAAAACAGGCTCCCTTAGAAGTACCCCCCACTTCTGAGGAAGTCTTCTACTGCTCGTCTACCTTACAATGAGGAAGGCCTCCCATCTAGGGAATCTTAGCTCTTTCCGTAGAAAGCAAACCAAAAAACCTCAGCCCCCCCGGGCATCTGTTTCTTACACAGGACACCTAACGGGAGAACAGATCAAAGCTCACCTGTGCCTGCACAGGAAAACCCTGCCCTTGCTGCTTTGCAATGATTTTGGTAGGAGGGCGTGAAGCAACTACATTTTAAAGAGCAAGCAGTTGTTCCAGACTGTTTGAAAATAGGACTTGCAGCATAAGTAGTTTGCATTTTAAATATTAGATCTCGGGACAAACTGCATAACCTGAAAATTATATGAGCTGGGTTCTGCTGCAATTGCTGTAACTACTTTTGTTATAACAAAAGGCTTGTTATATAGTTTCCAATACATATCTGTTTACTGAGTTAACAACTTAATATAGTTTTATGATAGGTTTTATTTTCCCCTGATTCTGTACAAAGGCCTTGCTATACAGCAATAGTGACATGAAGTAAGAGTTATAATCCGCTTTACAATATGGTGACTTACATAAGCAAAAGAAGCCTTAAGCGGCTTATATGATACCAGTTATAAAGATCACAACAAAATACTTCATCTGCAAGACTATCTGTGTCATTCAGATGTTTTTTGCACACTAGCTTATCTTAAGGGCGAGGGAATCTTTAGGTAGGATGTCCATCTTTAAATATCAGTGTTTCATTGGCTTCTCCAAAGTGTCAGCTAATCACGTCTGGGAAACTACCTATCCTCCTCAGCAAGCAGACTGCTCGCTCAGATGTGTGGTATTCAGCAAATGGGACATAAACTGACAGCATTTTTTGTCAAGCTAAGAAGCGTGGTTGTTCTAGTTCTCCTCTTACTCAACTCATCCAGTTCAAGTCCATTTACCACTTCAGGAAATTAAGATATCCACTAATACCAGTCTCCGAGCCTAGTGTTTCTCAATGGTCAGTTATCTGAATGCTTAAAGTCAACAAGAAATACTTAGAGGAAGGATTTAGCTGGAATTAGCTTAGTTCATTCGAAGTTTGATTCATTTCTTTTGCATATCTTAAAATCATCCCAGATGTGAATCATCACTGCAGATTGAAATGACATCATTTAAGTATTATATAAATGTATAGATTCAAGCCAGAATAAAAAAGCTCATAAAATAAAACTGGAGCAGGCAACCTTTAGTTCCTGATAGACAGTGAATATTACAGTGTTTTCCTTTGTCCTTAACAGATACTTCTATCTATATGGCTACTAAGCTTGCCACTCTAGGGGTTTATACCCACAAGATGATTTTTAGGGCTTAAAGTATCTTTCTTCGAGCGGATGTTCACTTTACAGAGTGATGTTGTGTCACAACAGAGAGAAGTGCTGCTTCTCTTTTAACATTTTTGCCATGGAAACCCTTCCTACAACTACCTGCCCTTCCTCCATACCTATATCTGAACATTGATATTACAGATCTCTCCCACGATTTTCGGAATTTTGTCTTTGAATTTCAAGGCTCAGATATTTCAATTACTGACACATCGTATCACTAAGTACAAGAGCGCTTCCAGAAGCGATGTTCCCAAGGTGCTGCTGGTCTGACGTGTAACCTGTGCTTAGCTGCCTCTTCAGTCTTCCCACCAAGTGCCTGTTTTCCAGCTACTGCAGCAAACAATATTTGTGAATGGAGCTCCTTTCCATATGCTGCGTGGGCCATGCTTCTTGCCGCTGGGCATTTCACAACAAAATCACAGATGAGATTATTCGGCTTCCTGTGCTCTCCCAATCTGCACAGCTGATGTGGCACATTAAGCCAGTTCTAACCTTTATAGCACTGACTGACCTCAGTTTTCAGTTTTGCATGGCAGAGAAATGCCAAGGGAAGGTATAAGAAACTAGGAGTTTATTCTGTAAAAATGTGAGTTCTTAAATAAGTATTTTCAGGTTTCTGCTGCAGCGATGGAAAACAGCATCACATAGGAGAAATGAAACTTTTCTTCCCTCTTACTTCAGCAGCTCTCCACTGACATAGGATTTCATTTTCTGCCCTGTTTACCTAAAATGTTTAGTGGTTTTGGAGATGATATATAAATTAGATGTATTCCACTATTAGGCCAAAAGAGAGAAATGTAATATCATATGCAAATGAGAAACTGGACTCATATCTGAAGCCTCAGTCCTCAAAAGACAAGAAAATTATGAGCCCCTTAGCTAATGCAACAAAAGCTTATCTCAACCTGTAATTATTCTTGATCCAGAATTATTCCTAGCACGCCTATTCACAATATAGCATTGCGCAGACACAACACTGACATTCTTCCTGCACTGTTTTCTTCTCCTGTGGCAAATGACTAACTCCAAGTGTTCAGGCTTGACATGTTTCAGACTAGTTACACTATAAAAAAGTTGATTTGAGGCCTGGATATTCATTAAAGATACTTAAACAATAAACTAAACTTAACCATCTGAACTTAAATGTAAAAGATGTGTCTCCCTCCTGTAGGAGCCATGAGGCTTAAACTATGTGCTATATTTGTATTAAGGGAAATCATTGTCAGATATAATAAAAATAAGCTGGACTACCAAGTCCCTTACAAATATATAATTAATTGGAGTCTTAAAAGGGATGAGGAGGCCTGTTTAGCGAAATGAAGTGGTTATAAATTATTTGAAAGTTGGGAGGCAAAAGCGAGATGAGCCAACAGAGATTTGTAAAGAACAAATCGTGTTAAAATTGGCTCATTTCCTTCAGCAACAGGGTATCCAGCTATGTGGTTAGGGAGAAGCAATAGGCATCGTGTATCTTGTCTTTAAAACATGACGCTATTTCACATTACAATCTTTTAAGCTAGGGAAACATGGTCTAGATTAAATTGCTATAAACTGGGTGCAGTGGTGGTTGGGTAGTACCTCCCAGAAGACTTGCCAACTGTTCTCTGTCAAAATGGAAGCAAATATCAAATGACTCCCCACAGGGTCTTGTCTTTCATACAGCTCCGTTCAATCTTTAATTAATGAAAGAAGACAGGGTAGGCTTCTGTGTAAAATTAGAGAAAACACGAAGACAGGAAGGACTATATTGAAAGTTGGGACTAGCAATCAAAGAGATCTCAACAAAGCAGAGAAATGGTCCGGGAGCAATTCAGGAGGGAGAGGTACAAGCTGCCATCCTTAGGAACAGCGGGCTGCGGATGTACGGAGCAGGGAACAACCCAGCAGACAGCGCTCCTTCAGGAACGGGCCTGGAGGTGATGGGGTATTACACGCTCAGGCGGAATCGGCAATGTCACGCTCTCATGCGACAGGCAGACATCACCGTGGGATGTATGAATGGAAATCCACCCTGAAAAACAGATGAAGCAATCCTCCTGCTCTGTTAAGCGCGGGCAAGACCCCAGCGGGATGCTGTGCCTGGCCTCCAGCACTTCGCTTCGGTAATGGGACGGACCGGCGGGGCAAACGCCAGGGGACAGCCCACGGGAGCATCAGGGGTGCCAAGGGGGAGACCTGCAAGGCACTGCTGAAACAACCAAGTTTCTTCCTCTGGAGAAAGGTGGGAAGAAAGAAGTACTGGGGGAAATGATGCAATCTCACACGTCAGGTGTGTGAGGTGGTTTACTGAAAGGAAAGGGAATAATCTCTTCTCCACACCTGCGCCAGATACAGAAAAAATTAACGGGTCACCTCATTTGCTCGTCTGCAGTCACTTTTTAAATGGTCAGGATAGCGAGCAATCAGATTAGTCAAACTTCTGTCAAAAAATGGCACTAATATAGTTGCTCCCACTTTGAGGAAGAAAGACTGATTGACTTCTGGAGGTCCCTCTCAGCTAGACGTTTTTATAACAGTATATAGGCACATATGACCAAGGTTTGTCTGTATCAACATATATAATTCATTATTGAAAAATTGCTTTTCAAAGGATTTGATGACACCAGCCAATACTTTGCAGTCAAACAGGACTGATTCTTATTATAAACATTTCTTATAACACAGATACTAAAGGATGCGAAAAATCTCTGTATTATGAGTATGTATTTATGCAAAACTACATTCATTGTTCTTTTCATTTATTTGCTAATTGTCAAAATAGTCTGCTAAAAAGACATTAAGAGTAGGCATAAATATTTAGCTGGGTATTTAACCTCAAAGTGATACTGTGTAAATAGGTGTATTGTAAATATTTAAAATTTATGACTAAACCTCACATTAATCCTTATTAACAGACTTTGAGCTTGCAGACAAGAATATTACCCATGCTCCCTCCCTAAGCAGTGTCCTGTGAGTAACGACGTTGATAAGCCCAACCTCTGAAAAAACAAGTGTGTAATCTTTTTCTGTTTGTTTCTGCGGTGTGGGTCACTGGGTTACATGCTTGAAGCTGAAGTGGAATTAGTTATTTTATTTATAAATACTATGTACATATAATTTCATAGCTATGGTAAAGTGAAAGAGACAAGGTATTAAAGAATATTGTGTGTTCCAGATTTACAGTAAGTATCTCAGGTGGCTGGAGGGGGAGATCCCATAGCAGTAACCATATAGATGTGATTTTCCCATGATTTTTTTTTTTTTTTTAATAATATGCAAATGGGAACACTAATATTTTAAGGTTCTTATACTTCCTTCTGCCTGAGCATGAGAGATTTAGCTGTTTGTAAAATTCTTACATTTTACAGGATTCATTTTCCTGAAGGAATTCTGAATTTTATAGCTTAATGCGTGGAGTTATAGCTGCATTCTTTTATTTTGTCTATAAAAAAAGTGTCTACATTTTGTTTTCTGTGTCAAACTTTTTTTGCGACAAAGACAAAATGTGGCGGTTAGCCGAGTTTCTCTTAAGTAAATATGCCTCTAACATTTATATGAGCTTTTTCCAGATATTGAAAAACAGTGAAGTGCCTCATGCTTATATTACTGCTGAGACATCAAAGTAGCTTTTCATCTCCCCCCATCTCTCCCCCCACCTTTTTCTGGTAAGCGCTAAAGAAAAACCCCATATAAAAACAGGCAAATAGATGAGTTTAAGGAATAGCTCCTACAAAGGTGAGTCACAACAATGACACAGTATGAGCTGATAACACACAATTCCTGTTTAGAATGCATATAAACTATTTAGTGAGTTGACTTTTATTTAACATAATAGAGCTCCCATTAGTGAAATTTTTTAAAAGGTAGCTTTAAGAAACGGGAACACAGAGAGGCAAATTATTTTTCAGTACAATCTAGCAACTTGCAAGTGAGCAGGTGATCACGAACCCTCTGTCGTGATCTGCTTCTGATCTGGGATTGACAAAAGCACGGGTTATTTAGCAGGCTCAACTTCCCTGCTTCCTCCTGCGTAGCATTCAAACTCTCAGTAAAGGCATCCGACAAGCACATGCCCTTTGTGCATCATGCATTATGCACCGTCCTCTTAAGCCTCCTTTACTGCATGAATCTCTCCGAATTGCCTTTTGTCTCTCAAGTGCCTGGAGGACAGCCCCTCTCCTTTTCTGCTCCTCTCTCCCAGTGACTGATGCCTCTGCCTGGGCAAACCCAAGAGCCATCCGCTGAATAACATGCTAAGGGGGGCTCAGCTACTGAAAGAAGGGAATGGTGAGAGGTCTCTGCCAAACAGGAAAGAATACATTTTACTGAGCAGCATTTCAATGCTGTAAAACGATTACCATGCTTCTATTAGTAATATTTGCCACTGGACGACTATTTGATCCACACTGAAAAAATGTGCCAAGGCCAGCAAGCAAAAAAAACTGTGAAGGTCAATTATGTTAAATGTTCTACCCATTAGGGTCAATCCATTACCATGCACGAGAGAAAGGTCATAATATTTGTGGATAAAGTGAAAAAAAAATCCAGACAGTTTGCTGGGGTATGTGGTAACAGAGTATCTCTTTGAGGTGCTTTGTTGTCAAATGACTGCTCAATATTTGCTCAAAGATATTTAATCAAAACAATCTGAACTATGAATCATGAGGGTTTCCAATAGGAAAAGGCCTGTAATATATTTAAAATCAGCATATTTAGAAACCAACCTATTTTGGAGTTTTAAAAAAAAAGGTATGCCTACAAATATATATTTTTTGAGAGTTCAGTGCTTCTAATTATGGAAGTGGGTTTTTTTCCAAAATTTACCAAGATGTTTTTGCTGCATGAATCCCAGTGTATGCCTGCCAAAAAAGACAGGTTGTCAATTATTTTTTTCATTTTCACGTTAACATCTAAAATATGTTTTCCTGAACTCTGTATGAAACACAAGGCACTTTGTGCTCTCAGTCATGCTACGCATTTGCACCATTGCTTCGTGCAACTTGGTTGACATCACATAACATTCCTGATACCAAAATAACTGCTTCATTCAAATCACAGTGAAGTCATCAGGAATCTTTCTGTTATCTTCAATGAACCTTGGACCTGGCAGGGATGAGTCAACTGAATGATATTAATTGATGAGAACAGGAAGAATGAAGGGAAGAACGAGTGCTGACTTGTGTACTATACATCATTTCTGCTGAGAATAAGATTACTGAGGCAACAAGGGAAATGGAGAGAGGAAAAAAATATTAGAAATCTGGATATTAAAGTAAGTAGAATATAGTCTGTACCAAGCCACAGTCTGCATGAAAGAATGTCATAGCAAGTTATTTGTTACGCTTTACATCTCACAGAAAAGAGCAGCTTTATTATCAGGAATGATTTCAGTATGACCTACTCATGACAGAGGCATCATTCTTCCAATAATAAAAAATAATCTGAGAGTTTCTAAAACAATTGTTAACAACTGTAAGTGGCAACTTTCTAAAGTGAGTGATCCAGCATGCTGGACTCTATGTCAGACCTCATCCTGGCAACAGAAAGAAATGGATATCACAACCTTAAAGCCTGCTTGCTCAAATGCCATCAGTGTAGCTCAATTCCATTTATATGCAACAACTATAGGTTTAAGCTGTTAAAGTAAAAATCTCATGGCTGAATACATTCTCACAAGGAGGTAATCATTATCGGATAAATCATGAGAGAAATAAGGTAAGCAAGAAAACATAACCTGTGAACTTTTTATGTGAGCTTTTGGTCCCTGTCTTAAAATTCTGCTGAACAAGAGAGACCAGGCTAATACAAGTAAAACAAAATCCCAGCATTCTTAAATAAAAACAGACATTGAAAAGGAAAGGGGAAAACAGACAACAAAAAAAATATATTACAAACAAGGAATTTAGAAAAATACTAAGGGAAACAAAAAGAAGGAGAGATCTTATTGTCAGCAGAACAAAAGACAAGATTTTATAGTGTATGTTATGGTTAGAAAAGATTTTCATGTTTTACTCAGTCCCTTGTAGGTAGGTCTGCCTGAAGAACAGCTAATGAAATCATCAGCCAGACATGAATTTCTAGTGTCAGGTTGTGGCACAAAAAGCAAATAAAGCGCTGCATACACAGGGGACACCAGGTAGGAATAACAAAAATGTTTTTCTTGCCAATGGAATAACCAGTACTGACATAATCTCTCTAGGTCTGCTACATTTGATTTCAAAAGATTCTGTAAAATTGAAAAAGTAAAGAAACCTTAGAATAAGATTAGAAGTCACATTTTCAAAAATGTCTGGCAAATCAAAGTCTATTTATTCCATCTGTTTAAAGAGGAAGTTAAAAACTGACTTGATCTCTAAATAACTTGGCTGGGGACTATTAATTTGATAATAGAGGGATGTACGGTCTCTCAGACAAAGATTCACATACTAGAAATCAGTCACGACAAATTCAGAGGTGGGGACAATTTGTTAGGCAGAAGTTAATCTAGGCAAATATAGTCAGTTGGTAAAAGGCAGGTTTCGAAGTGAGGCTAATTAATAATAGAATCTGCACCGTGTGCATTTTATGTGCGCTATAGAAATATATCTTATATTTGTAACCAAGAATTCATTATTATTTGAACTCTTACATGTCTAATCAAAGACTTACTACCCCAGTTACAACAATATTAATGCTTATTGTCCGAATTATATTGTTACAGAAAAAGCCTCATTAATAACACATTTAAAATTGTTATGCACGCACCTTGAGTATCTACCCTGTTTCACTGGTGTTGTGCTCCCCCTTCCCCTGCTCCTCCAGATCTTAAAGTCAGCAGTGACAACTGCTCGCAAGAGAAAAAGGTGGGGGAACTGGGATCAGAGGCCAGCATCCTGCCTTCTTCGCCACGAGGAGTATGATGCTGGCAGTGGGTTTCTTCCTCCTCCCTGCTCTAAGATCTGCATGACATTGGTTCTGATAGTTTTTAACACATGCTATACCTTGATCTTCATTAGTCTAGAACTCCACGTTATATCCTCATATACTATGGTATACACAGTATGTATTGCATTTTCTAGATATTCGCTGTTCCTTTTGTTTTGCCCTAAAACTGGTTTTACCTGATTTCCAAGGTTCTGTACCTCGGCAGCATCGTCAATTTGTTTATAGGACTGTTCATAGCCTCTGCTATCATCCCCAGGCTGTGCGTTCAGGGCCTTTGCTACTATCCTTTGCCTGTTCTCCTCCACTCCATATTATTATTTTGGGGTCAGGGATAGTTCACTCTACACAGAATAACAGATTATTATAATTATCTATTGCTTACAGAGATGCAACAAAATTATTATAACACTGCACCACACAATTGCACGGAGCTAACCTAAACAAGTTCGGTAATATTCAACTGCATGTTAGACAAACAAGCTAAAACACATCTCCAGGCAAGCCCAGAGAAGGGCAGCCAAAGCAAGCCTGGCAGGGCTCGGCTCTGGGGCTTTGCAGGGCTAATGCAACGTCCGTAGCTTCTTGCTAGCAATGGAAATACCAAATTTACTGCACCGCAGAGCTACAAATCAACTGACCAACAATAAAGTAAATTCTTCAAAACTTAATTTTAGAGTTCAAGTTATATATAAACTTGTTTAAATAGGAATTAATTCAGGAAGGTAAAGGCCATTGCCATATAGGTAGTAAGTGTAGATGACTTATGGTCCCTTTCTGGACTTACAGTCTCCAACCAAAAGTTTAGAATGTCCTGTGTTCTTCAAGAGCTGACTAATTCCTCCTCAAGATTCATGTTTGCATGTAAAACACAGAGCTAGTAGAACAAAATAGACTTAATTGTTTCTTTTTCAATATTTTGCCTTTGGATTAGAGGCACTGTTTGAGATACTACAATTTGGCAGCAGCATAATTCTCCCTCAGATGAGCTTTGCATGCAAAGTTCTAGCTTTGTACAGGAAAAAAGAACAAAGGTTTCAAACATCATAACATAGCTGTCTTTGTAAGCAGAAAAGTAACTTTTTGTTTTTTCTTGTGGTCAGTGATCTTTAAAGACCGGGAACAAAAGGTGATGTGATATTCGGATCATCTGATCACACCTAAAGTTCAAACTAAGACTAGCCAGATGGAAAAAACAGGTTTTGGGTCACTAACTTTCAGCAGAAGGACAACTTTTCTTGCTTGTATGGGTTCTTTTTACTACCTTTTATTTCTCTACTTATTCTACACCTGTTCCCCTACATATCAGCTACTACTTTACAGCCTGCCCTTTAGCTGATAGGTGATACCTTCTGGGGTTTTATAAAGCTGTTCTGGACCAGGTGGCCTTGCAGAAGTAATTCCGCACCAGGGACAGAGTCCCCTTTCTGCTGTGCTCGTCTCATATTTGCTGCTGGATGACCTGCCAACCTCTTCTAAACATAGGCACGCTGGGCGCTACACTAGGCCTTCTCACCAGCCAGAAAAGTTTGGTTTTCCTTACTAACAGGAGAGTCAAGGCTGTGTTTAAAGTTAGCTTGATGCATTAGATAAGCAAAGCTGTTCCTTTTTAGCACGGAACTTAGGGAAGAGGCAGTGCAATGTTTAGTTGGTTTGGAACGTTAGGTCTATGCAAATAAGTGCGTTACAATCCTATTGTATTTACAAGAGCTGAATTAACATGTAACCATCTGGTTTTGTGTTTGAGCTTTGTAAAAAGGGGTATTCTTCTGATAAATATACCATTTCTTAAAGATTGTCAAAAGGTAAGTAGCACCTAACACCTTAGGAATCAACTGCCGAAATGGCTACTACAAAGTAGCTAGAGTTTTCAATTGATG
Organism: Fulmarus glacialis; assembly: GCF_000690835.1. Classification (NCBI taxonomy): domain Eukaryota; kingdom Metazoa; phylum Chordata; class Aves; order Procellariiformes; family Procellariidae; genus Fulmarus; species Fulmarus glacialis. The sequence continues at coordinate 29,581 of NW_009189534.1, forward strand.
TGGACAACATTCCATTTTTCTAGGCTCCGAGCCTCATCAGTTCACTGCTGAAACAAAAATCCAGTGAAAGAAATTTATTGAATCACTGTTAAAGGGGGCTAGAACTTCAGTAGTATGACCCTATCTGGGATGTAATTACCAGTATACCAGTGACTGCCTATAGACCACGAAAGGCTCAAGACTAATTTCTTAAGAAACAACAAAGGTAAACTAATGAAATGTTACTTTGTTAATGTACACTTTGTGCTATTCACATGGCTCCAAAAGCATCTTTAGCAACATATCTTAATAATATTCCATCAATTATTAGAACCGCTGCTGCATCCCAGGGGGGACGAGTTTCGCTGATATCTTTATCTAATCCAGTTTTCTGCATGGCAGCAGCTTTCCCACCAGGAGTCCTCTTTAGTATTTCTCTTGTCAGGGTTCGTTCTTTCCCTTTGATGAGATGTCCCAGCCATGTCAAATACTGTTACTTCAGGGCTCTCCCGGCTCCAGAGTTATCAAGCACGGTGTCTTCACCCTATGACTGCCAAAGTTACACCAGCTCCTCAGTGTGTCAAGCAAGTTTATTATTTTATCTTTCAGTGACTTTTAGTTCCACAGAGTGCTTGCTAAAAATCTTTCCTTGGTCTACCAACTGCTCCTGCTGTCATATATATTAGCCTTAATAAAATCCATTAGTTATGCACAGTGCTTTCTTCATTAATGAAATATAATAGCATTGATGTTTTGGTCTAATGTGTGGCTAAGCAATTGTCAGTATTCTATTCCATTTGCTATAAAATTGAATGCACATAACATAAAAAGAGTTAAATTACTACTATCTCAAAATTGTAAAATTAAATTCAAAAAAGAATTGCATTCACAATGATTTTTAGCAGATTTAACCATTGATGTGATAAGGCCTTCATGTTATTTCTCCTTAAAATACTGTGGAAAATATGTCTTACAAATTTTTGGCTTCTGTTATGTCAGTGATTTAAAGTGAAACCTTTCTTAGCTTTGCTTGAACCAGATGCACTGAATACTGTAAACACAAAAGTAAATATTGTGGCAGGTTGAAAAATAAACAAGGCTTAACTCTTCCTGTGCTTTGCCCTGGGGAAGCAATTTACACCAGAGCACAAAAGAGCATATATATATACACACACACATATATACACACACACACGTAAAAAAAGCAAACGAACAATGCTGTGAAGACAGCATGAATTGCTGACGTGCTGGAATCTGGTAATTCATCTTCTTCAAACCCCACCTAGCCACAAGCTCATACACACATTTAAAAGATTTCCCATGTCCAGAGTAGTTTATTCTAAAAAATCATGGAGGCAGAGAGTGGAAATCTTCAGTTACTGTATTTGTAATATTCCTCAGTAATCTCTCTTCCCTCCTCCAAGAACACTGACTTTTTCGAAAAGGCAGAGAGTACTGGAGTCTCATAGGAGAAATGGGCAACAGATAGGACCCAATTGCAAGAGAAGCTATGGTCATTGGTGAAGTGAAGGTGACCTTACCATCCAAAGCATAGCAGATTACAAGCAAGAAAGAATGGGTTTATGTAGAAGGTTTACTGAATGCTCTGTAATAAATATGACGCTATTTAAGAAAAATTACTGAGAATGTACCTTTATGTACCGCTAAAAGTATCTGTTGGGTTCATCTCCTTCACCCTCCTTCTTCGCAGTAAAGAAAACTGTAGGGTCAAAGACTCAGCTGCATAAATTCATAAAGATATGCATCCTTTGGAGGCCACGTGCTCTGTTTTCACATTTTTAAGACCCCTGCTAAATAGCAGAGACAATACTGCTCAAAATCAGTCACAGTGTGCTCAGCCATCATGTGAATATCCATTTACCCAACTTGCCTTCAGTCTTTAGTTTTCACCATAATATAAATTACTACAACAGCAATTATTGGTAGCATTTGTGATTCCTTCCTCATATCGCACACAGCATCCAAGGGTATACTTCTTTCAAATGCTGTTTTCCTTTGCAACACCCTCTGAAATCTATGTAAATGCTACCTAAAACCATTGCACAATACAAGGAGAAGTAGATAACATGCTACTCTGAGTATATTTCTTTAACTGCCTTTGCAGCCTGTAGATGAAACCTATTCTTCCCTTATCCACTCTAAAATATTTTATACTTTACAGTTCACCTCTCCAAATGATTCAATTTTTCCATTTAGTCTCGCTTACAACGCCAAACTCCAATCAAATGTTAAGCTAAACTTTGCCAGTGCTTTAGTTGGTGGTGATAGTCCTAACTCTGGACTCATAACGTACTCCTGCATGTGCCCTGACAGTATAAATCATGCAAATAAATAAGAAGTTGGGCACTTCTGAAGGACAGAGCTTGTTGCCAAAGCTTTCAGTACTGATCTTATGATCCTCCTACCTCTAGCTGGTGCCAAAGATGAGACCAGACTCCCCTTTTCATACAAGATGCCCTCACAGAAATGCTGCACTCCTTATCAAAGTGACTTTTTAGTGCCACAGAATACTAACATTTCTACAGAAGTGATTACGGTTTTGGCTTAGTGGATACCTAGGTGCAATGCTGATTCCAGTTCCATTTAACAGTGTTTGACAGCAACTAAGCCCAAGGATGAATCAAAGTTGACATATTTAGAACAAAGTAGTGGAGCACTTGACTAAACCAATAAATGGTTCCAGATGGGACTTGTCCTGTGGTTGGTGATGAGGACATTGGGGGCAGGTTCTGTGGCAGATAACTTTAGCTAAGGATATTTAACTTTTACAAGAAACAGAAAATACTTTTTATCAATTATTTTTTTAAAATGCAGATTCTTTTTCTCTCTTTTTGCACCATTTTTATTGTATCCCACACCCCACCCTCCACCCCCCAAATGTGTGTTAAGTAGGAGCAGCTTGTATTTATTACGGTGCTCGACCTCAGCATGGATCTGATTGAGAGTTTCAATCATTAAATGAAAATAAACTACAATACAAAGTTCAATTGAAAGAATTTGTAGAAGGTATTTGGGAGAGAGGGATGGAGAAGACAGAAAATATTGGTCACTCTTTCAGCCTACACATAATATTGAGGGTAGTTCTGCAGTGACTAGGAAAAAAAAAAAAGCATCCTACTGGAATTTTAAATAGTCTTTTAACACTTAACCACCTGCAGGATGGTAACTGACTTCTTGATATCAATAAGAAAATTCTGCGATAAGTATAACCTGTAAATATTTAATCAGAGTTCTAGCATCTCCTGTTCTGTTTATGTTCCTCCTCCTCCCTGGAGCCTGACCACATTTAGCCACTTAGCAGAGTACAACAGAATTAATATTTAGAACCCACATTCTGTTTTCAAAATTGCTTGTTAGCCCTTCTCCTATATTATATACACAGAAGTATAACTGAAGGTCTTCTAATAATTTTTATTTTTACATATGCGGTGTAGAACAAACAGAATAGGAATAGGTAGTTTCAGCCAGTAGCCCAGAGAGATTGGGGTGGGGGGAAGGTTAATGAACATTTTCCTTATGCTACAGTTATAACCACAATCACCTCATCACTACCAAATGCTGATAAAATATCATTCCTCTGTCTCTGTTCTCTCTTTAGATTTAGCAGTGTGCCAGCTTTTGAAGAGCAGACGTGCTAGATGTTTTGAGTTTACTGGCTTGATTTTCTCATCTAGACCCTGCACTGCATAATATGATGCATGCAGTACAGTATAACTTCTGAAAACAATAACATTTTGTAGAACATAAAAATATCATTCTCTGTTTTCAATGTCTTCTTGTGCTGATTATGAAATCTGTATCCAGACAGGCAGTGTTTTGCACTAACATTTTCTTTCACCTAATTCATACTAATCCGCATTCCACATGCAGTCTCACTACATATATCACCTAAAATCCCTACTTTTTCTCTGACCCCGCAAGAGATTATTATTAATATTATTTTTATTATTACTGTCATTGTTTTGTCCCTTCTCCCCAGATTCCAAATCAAATACAGAGAGCAGAAAAATCGTATTTTCTAGATTTTGGTCTGCAGTAAAGAATAATGCAACTTATCTAACATCATGTAGTTCATATTCAAACCAGTTTTCAGCCAGATTCTCCTCAGTATTGTTTTGTCTTCCTCCATCTTCATACCTCCCTGTGTGTGTCCTGCCACAAATTTATCAGCTTTCCAGCTTTGACTTAAGTAATAGCACCAAAACAAGTATAATATTCAAACAAGAAGGGCTTCTTTTTCCCTTGAAATATCTATTAACCCTTACCTCTTACATTTATAAAATTTGGTTACTTATATAGAAAGCTTTGTGTTCTTCAAATGTGGATGAGGAACAATCCGGTTTTCAATCTGCAGTTAGATGGTAGGATTTCAGATGACAACATCGATGCAGTTACTAGTAGTTGGAAAAGAGAAGAGCTCACTGTCACGTCCAAGTACAAATTGCTGAGCGAGGTGAACAAGGATGACGGCACCGATCGATAGGCACTGCCTCCCAGCGATCCTCAGCCTGAATCGTGGGATTTCGGAAGCGCTGCCTGCTGCCATCAAACATAGCAGAGCGGAGAGGTACAAACCTACGCACTACGTGGTACTTGCCCGCGCAACAGCAAGCGTTGAAGGCCACTGTCCCACGGTAGCTCCCTGAAAACCTGCGTAAGTGGCATTACACCTGCTGCTGCATCACTGACTGCAGCAGGACTGATTTGGTCCTGTGTCGTCACTGCTCAGACTTTTCCAAGAGTAAAATTGCAGAGCTGCTAGACGAAATATAACTGCAGAAAAATCTCCGCCCATTAAACTCCAGCCTAGCCAGGCCATTTAAGCCCGTACTGGGTCCCACCAGTGAGACAATAAGCTTTGTTACTAACCATGCTTATGTGCAAGCTTATGTTGCAGAATGCAGACTGACCAAAAATACAGTTTATAGGAGCAGTGTGTAAAGACGTCTTGCTCTAAGCCTCTGTGCTCCATGAATTTAGGACTATATGGACACTGAGGGAAGAGACTTAAGAGATACTTATACTACCTCACCGAAAGAGCCTTTAAAACTTCTGAATTGGATCCCTCTAAAATACTAATTACTATTGATTTAAATGAAAGGACTGGGTGGAAAGTACACATTAGGAAGGGATTCTTCCTAACCTTATTTCTTGTTTTCTCCTTCTCTACCACTATGTCCATACTTACCACAGAGTATCTTGGTCACACTTTAACTACAAAATTTTCCAATTTGTGAACACAAGGAAGAATACCAGCAGAAATGTCACATCATTTTCTACCAGCAGACGATTACTCCTGAGAGCATAGTCTTTGTTCAATCTAGCTGAATCTTTTACTACTTCAGGGAAGGAATGAGAAAGCAAGGCTGCTGAAGGGAAAATAATTAGCCATCATGTTTTACAGCAGAATGCTAAAAACTCTCTTTTTCAATTTGACAGGCTTCATGTAGGGGTATGTTTTTAACCAGCCATTTCCTTACACCTGCTGAGCACACGCAATACGGTGCAGATCCTGAGGGTCCCGCAGTTGTGGGGATTTCAGTCGGTGGAGAAGTCTGAAGAAAGCTGTCTTTCTGAGACCAGAGCCAAATAAACTTTGATGGTAATAGCTTTAGTAAGATTTTGTTTGGGCTTGACCTGTTAAGGACTTGATGGATTTTCTATAAGGCCCCATCTGACATATTTTCAATATACTTTTACCTACTCAGAAGCATGCATTGGTAATTACAAGTCTGAGGATGTCTCAGCTTCAAATGAATCCAACTTTCCCTAATATTATCTCCATTAAACAAGCGTTCAGCATCACAATACAGCGTTTCTCCAATTAAATTGAAATATGTTATATAGCGCATAATAATTTGGGGACTAAAAGTGTGAATACTTTTAAATGTGGCATACAATTTTCTAATGCAGGATACTTTTCAAATACAATGTCCTGCTGCAATTGTACCTAAAAAAGTAGAAACCTGTCAATAATACCCATGTGTCCTATAAAATGTTTTCATTTCTTTCATGGTATGTTATGCTTCATCAGTTTCCTTAATCCTAGCTGCAGTTCACGTTGCCATGCTGAAACAGCTCACTGAGCAGTAATTTATCTCTTGACTGTGGCATAACAACCACAAATACAGGTTATTCTGGGAGCAAGGATTTGCATTGCATAAACTGTATTTTTAAAATCATTTTCAAATGAGATTAATTCATGATAGGGAAATTATTCCTCTATTTTTGGATCTGGTTTCCAAGACACTTGAGGCTGAGTCTTGAGTGTTTTGTTGGGTATCGGGCGGAATCTTCATTTGAGGATTAGGGATTTCTGTAAAAACGAAATGATACCGCAAGAGAAATGAGAAGATGTTTCCCCATTTACTTTAATACCTATTTAAAATTGGCATTGGAAAGATAATGACAGATTGCATTTTAGCTGAATTTTTCAGCTGTGCACTAGATGACTTGTATTTCTTTTCAATTAGGCTGACTGCTTTAGCGTGGTAGGAGATTACTTCTCCTGCATGCTGAAAAGACATTAACAATTAAAATGGAGGGGGGAGCAAGTAGCAGAGGATTATTGCAGTTTTCTTTGCCAAATGACAAGGGTTTCTCTTTGTAAGTATCTTGTTTTAATGTTTGCTATTAAGCGAGGATGATATGCATTGAATAGATATAATTATTATGAGAAAGTATATTTTTTATACAGATGTAAATATTTACATAACAGTGGTACTTAAATAGCTTGGCCTCGTGCATCAGAAGGGAGCGAAGTTTTCTTCAGGCATAACACTGTGTGAAATGCACTTCTCAAGCTATCAAGGCCCAGATATAGTAAACAACACTCTTCTTTCCTGCTTCTTTCCCCAAAGAAGGGAAGAAATCTGAGGGATGCGCGAGTGCCTCCCCTCCGGCGTGGGAGAGGCTGGGGGGTGCTGCAGGGGGGTGCAGGTGCCCCTACGGCCTCAGCTGCCCTCCGGCAGCATCTTCCTCCTCCTCTCCTCGGAACAAACCTCACCCAAGTTCACTTTACGATGTCTCTGCATTACTGAGGTATTCCTGGTGGCTTTCTTACAAATTATTGATTGTGTCAATGGGAATAAAACTCAGGAATAATAATAGCAAACCCCCACTTCAGGTACTATGCCATCAGCAAAACTCTCCTCTCTTAACTGCCCTCCTGAGAGCACAGGCAGAAAGATTGCAGAGATCAGTGGGATCCTGTAACTTCTCTGTTCCCCCAAAACAACTCCTTGCTCCTTTTTTTCCTTTTGATTACTAAAGTGTTTTTGAATGTAGATTTGCACAGGTATTCTACATTGCCACCGCCTTTTAAGAATCTCTGAATACCTGGAAACACTGCCTTGCCTTGATCTACTCTGTTTCCATCCTGCTGATTTTTCCATACAGGCTTATATTAATCCAAACCAACATTCACCTACTAAACATCTCAGCAAACAAATGAACATGCAGCAATCATAATTCCATTTCCATCACAACAGGTAGTTGCACAGTTGACTCCAAATGATGTCCACTTTTATCCCAACTCCACACATCCAAATCCCATTGTTATGATTTATATCAATTAATGTCTAGCTTATGTCTATACGAGTTAAAAAAAAAAAAAAAAAAGAGGTGTGTGGAGAGATGCCTATACACAACATATAACTGTGTTAAGTCAATAAAGTTCACTTTTTTTGTGTAAAATTACCAAGTCCCACATACAACTCCTTTTTTTCAGCCTTATCAGAACCACTCAAAATCTTGGTGAAGTACACAGACGCAGTGGCTTTTTCTTCCAAAGCTAACCCAACCCAGCACTATTAACTTGCTACAGTATAATTATTCCTAGAGAATCTTCTGCATTATTATCTAGTAACGATATTCACACCTTTTTTGATTAATGCATATTTGAAAACAATCTCTAGGATCCAGATCTTCAATTTCAGTAAATTTGCATAGTGCAATTTGTCTTAGATATACACCAATTAACAGTGTTTGAAAATGTAATTCTAGAGTGAATTAACTCTGGTAACAGCTCTGGCAAATTTTTCGTTCATGTGGTCTCAGGATAGGCAAGTATAATTAGAAACAAAATCCAAGTACTGAAGTCCAAATGACAGTGGAGGGAAAAAAAAAAAAGGACTATTTGTGGCATTCTACCTTACAACACCTTCAAAAAAATCAGAAATAAACATTTTTACGTTCTACACCTATTTTCTTTTTGAGAGAGAAATTCTACGAGTAGCAAAGATAATTCTGAAATTAAAAATGTCTTGATATCTATGCATACACACACACATATACACACACATAATTTCATATTTATATTAGTCATGTATCTGTAGCCTGATTTTCCCCACATCCTTTTCAGACCAGTATAACTCTGCTAACTTCAGAGCAGCTATTCCTGATATATATCAGAGCTAACACTCATCAGAATTATGCCTGTCCTCATCTTTCACATGGAAAGGTTCTGGATCAAAATCCTCATGCCAGGTGAAGATATCAGTCTTCTTTTACAGTTGTCTTGATCAATTTGAGTAGTCCCTATGTTACGTGGGGTTTTACTGCACAAAACACAACTGAATTTTGGAATCAAAGAGAAGGGATACACAAAGTGCGTAGGCAGAATGGATTTGAGACAAAACTACTCAATTCTCATTTGAGGCCAAAATGGACCAAATAAAATGTTCTCTGAAAGTACCTGGGAACAGTATTTATGAAATAGGCTTAGAAACACACTGCCCTGTATGGTGATTATGACAGCAATTACTATTAACCATCTGAACAGACGCATGTTGTAATAAAAGCTGCAGTTTAAAAAGCAAGGTAAGGGTCAGTATGTGCGAATCACGTTTCTGTTTGTCAGGTTTGTCACTGAATTAGATGCTTTGAACCTGCTAATGGTAATTAATAGCTATTAATTATTGTTCATAACAGTCATGTGTCTATACACAGATACAATACATGCTTTAACAACAATTCTCTTGGCCATGGAAAGCGTTTTGTCCTTCTCCCAGCTCTCCCTTAATGTGCATGAACCCATCAACGTCTTGGAGGAGTCCATTATTGACTTCTCTGCTGAGATGACCAGAGTTGCAAAACAACATCAAACTAGGAGCTGCAGCTGCAGTTATTTTCTTATATACTGCAACCATGCAGAGATCTTTATGGATTCCTAGAAGAAGATTCCTGTGTATCCTTATTAGAGTAACTGTTTAATTAATTTTCTGATTCTTTTCAGTATATTTCTAACAGGTAGGATTGCTTCTGTAATAATAAAAAATTTTGCATTTATGCTGATTAAATTGATCTAATATTACCTTTCTTTAAATCCTAGAAAAAGAATAATCATTTATTCATAATAAAGGAGTGAACTTGCATTCAATTCTATTTAAAGAATAAAAGTTACAATGGCGTGAATTCAAGAACTATATTAGGATCTGAGACGTTAACAAAAAGACCATTGCTGTGCAGGAAGTCAGTAATCATCCACGGTAATCATCCAATCATCCGGTAATCATAAGTAAATTACCAAGGACAGAAATTAATGGTGGGCATATCTAAAGTTTACTTGGGGTTAGTTGCATTTATTTACTCATTAACAGCTCTTTACCAATCCTTAGTCCATCTATCTTGGAAGTTTTTTTATTAAAAAGATTATTGCAAAGATATTTACAGTGAGGATCAATGGTGCAGAAGGATTTTAAGTGTAAAGTTCCCACTGACAGTCAATATTTTTGCTGTATTATGGCACCGGGCTGTAACAACAGACACCTAGAGAAATCCAAGCTGCTAACTTGGATGCTAAACTTGGAACCCATCTTAGGTTAGGTCTACAAAGGAAGAAAAGTGGTTTTATATATATGTGTGTGTGTGTGTGTGTGTATACTTGTGTATATATGTGTGTGTGCATTTTTTCTTCAGATGAGAGCAGATTTGAGATTGTTCTGGTCCTGGATGGGTTTTTTTATTATTTTTCTATAATAATAAAAATACTTTTGGACCATAATTACAAGCAACATCTATGTGCAACCTTTCTATTTATACACAGGAACTCTTGGAGAGAATGTGTTTGTCTCCTTGCTCTACTGCTAGAAAGAGGACATTTTATTCAGATCACCCCTTAGTTTGCATTTACATGGCTTGCTATATGGTGGTGACAACAAAGTATTTTCCAGCTCACTCTGGGATGAGAGCTGAGAAGAATAAGTATACTTTGTTGGAGAAGAAAGTCACGTGCAGGCTTAGAGTGAATGTACACTAGGCATTTTCAGTAAACTGGCAGAGTCACTATCAGATAAGTACAGGAGGTATCTACTGAACTACCAGAGATGTAAGACACTACAAAATATCTGGACTAAACAACCCTCTGTGCACCTAAAGAAGTTGCATGTATGTATATACACACACACGCAGAGAATAATTGAGGTTGGGAGGAACCCGTGGAGGTCATCCGGCCCGATGCACTGCTCAGATCTTCCAATTGATCAGTACCTGAACTGATTGTGAAACAAAGCAAAAGGAACGAGAGAAGGATCTTCTGTGTGGAAAGTCTCCAGGATTGTATGAAAGAAAAAAGAAAAAAAATCCCTCAGACGGGGGTAGCAGCACTGCTGCTCTCCATTTGTTGGTATGGCATTTCAAAACCATCCAGGGAAGGCAACCGATAGAAGTTCGTTCTTTGAGAGTTTCCAAGAAAGAACTCACCGTATTATGGTGACATATCCTTTTTCTTTTTCTTGGAAATTCCACTACTGAGTTCTTGCAGAGTTATACATCTGCAACGGTCACTGAAAATTCTAAACAAGGATTTCTGCAGACAAAGTAACTTTATAGGTATTCCCTAAAAGCTGAGAGGAAAGAATCATTTAGCTCTGACACCAAGCAATTTTTTTATTAAATACTGAGAAATTATGTAAACTACAAGACATCAGAGGAAAAGAGATACTTCTCACTCACTGTCAGGATATTTTAAAAAAAAAAAAAAAAGAAACAACCACCAGGTTTTTTTTTTTTGCATTTATAGGATTAGTGCATTTAGCACTGATCTGATAGGGCATCAGCTATTCAGTGGTGAAGAGTGTCCAACTGGTATTATCTACTTATCGTCCAGCAGCAGTAAGCAGTAAGGTTCTGGTAACAGTGTATGTTCACATTACACAGATCTTTAACTGGTGACCTGATACACCATAAATGCACACGCATGTTTATGCTTAAATACACAAATACAGCAATAAAAGGAAGAGAGGTAACATTATACCGAGGAAAAAGTGAGTTAATGAACCATCAAGTAATACTCTCTCCAACAGCACTTTCTAGACCCCACAAATGTCTTTTTAATTCCTTACACTTCCAACCTTTAAGGCTTTACAAAATGGCTTAACAGTTTAAATAGTATATATCACAGCTCTTACTGCTTCACTTTTCCACGTTTAATGTTTGTAATAGCACTCACTTTCAATGAAAAAGTAATACACAAAAGTAGAAAGTCACAAGAAAAGGACAAGAGCTTCTTATAGACAAACAGTTCCAGTAATAAAAAAATTCCAGAAGTAGTTTTAAGTTCTTCACCTACAGATCTAATAGCACCATCTTGGCCAGGACTAAATGCTGTTCATTCCAAACTAACTAAAAATACTGCTGCAGGTGACAAATATTGTCTCCTCACCTCTGCCAAAGACAACACTGCGAAAAATAAAACTCTGTATTACTTTATAGGTAGACAAAAATGCTCTGATATCTTACTGGACAAAAAAAACCTCACAGAGGCATTCGATAAATCTTTGCATATCATCACTGTTCTCTATCCTGAGTGCTTCAGAATTAGAATACGTGCACATATA
>NW_009189535.1:0-16319 GCF_000690835.1 Fulmarus glacialis
CATTGTGACCAAGACAGCCACCTACCATCGCATGCCCCACGAATCCTTCTCTAGTCACGAATAGCAAGTCTGGGAGGGCATTCTTCCTAGTTGGCTCACTGAATACCTGTGACAAGAAGTTATCTCGTACAAACTTCAAGAATTTCCAAGACCGGCTCATCACACCAGTATGATATTCCCAGTTGATGTCTGGGAAGTTCAAATGTCCCATAAGGACAAGGGCTACCAATTCAGAAATTTCTCCTAATTGCCTATAGAATAACTCATCAGTGCTTACATCCTGGCTGGGTGATTTGCACCCACTACAACATCTCCTTTGTTTTCCATCCCCCTAATACTCACCCAGAGGCTCTCAACCACATCATCACTAACTGTAAGGGCTGTACAATCAAACCTTTCCTTTACGTATAGTGCGACACCTCCACCTCTCCTGCCCTGCCTATCCCTCCTGAACAGCCTGTAGCCCTCCATCCCAGCATTCCAACTGTGGGACTCATTCCACCAGGTCTCACTAATACCAATGATATCGTAGTTCTGGGAGCTGACCAACGCTTCCAGTTCATCCTGTTTGTTTCTCATACTGCGTGCGTTGGTGTACAAGCATTTTAGATATGCTCCTGAGCCCTCCGTGCTCCCAGGAGCAGTGTCAATGTTCCCACTAGTATTGCCACCCTCTGGTGATGCCATGCCAACCCTTGGTTTACCTACTGCAATCCTTTTGGTATCCCCTTCCCCTAGAATGCACCAGCTTTGGCATGCTTCTCTTCAACCTGTTTAAACAAGCTAAAGAAGAGAAGAGGAAAATGCATTCACAGCCCAAGATGCCATCTCCTGGGCTGGGGTAGAATCTTAGCCCTCAGTAAGAGCCCTTTTGGGATTCAGCGAGGAAAAGGATGGTGGCTGTCCACATTCCAAGTAAGCATCCTTACAGCTACCCCTGAGAAATGCAGGTTTGTTGTTTCGCTTTCCACTGGGAGCTTCCTTTCTTATATCCGCCATCTGTTCCATTTTTTTCCACTTTAGGAAGTGTAAAATTGGCTTCTACCTGGCAAAACCAGGAATTTGGCTGCATGTCCCGCTCGACAAAAGGACATCCTGAAACCAGGGACACGCAGGGGCTTTTGTTGTTCCCTGAGCCAATGAATAGCACTTAACAAATGTGAAACATCACCACCACAAGGAGAGAAAGAAAAGAGAAACTCTGAACTACTCTTAAGCTTCTGTGCTCCTGCACCTTCTGTCAGCCTCTCTTCATTAGGTCTTTGTCTAAAGCATAGCCACAGCTCAGTATTCCAAAAGCATAACCACTCGTTCGGTATTCACTTAAGAAAACATTGTGATTGTGCCTACAGTGAAGTCACATCTTATTGTTAACCCACTGAAAGAGGATGCAAGACTTTCATTAAACTGTAGCATGATACTTACTCTCTATCTATAACAAGGCACTCCACATTGTTTTCATCTGCAATAACGTTCGCTGATCTGACATCATCACTAAGAATTGAAACAGATTAGAAGAATTCATAAGCATATTAAAATCCTCAAAGTACCTCACACTGTACTCATGGAGGGTCACAGCTGCTATAAATGAAAGTCCTCGAAGGCCTTTGCAGCCTGCATCTGGATTAATATTGCTGAACCAAAACCACAATTACAGCATTTTACTAGTCATTATTATCATCTAGCACAGTATTTTTTCCAATTTCAATAGGGTTTGGATCATGACTTCCTTTAGCAACCTTCCAAGAAATCAGGTGAGATGTAATTAGCATTACATCAGGACTTACTACTCATTTCTGAAATGATCCTCAGATATAAAACATCCCAGAGACCAAATAATCCCTACTCAATCACCCATACAAATATGTGCTGTATGAGCTATTTGGCTAATAGGTCCTATCTTCTCTGTACTCCTTTTCTCTGTCTCTTACTATCACGGGCACCGGCACAGAAACAACAGCTCAGTCCAGTAACAATGGAACTTATCCATGCTAGGAGTCATATAGAGTCTGGCACAAGTTTTCATCACAGCTTTTACTGAAATATAAACAATAAGCAACAATGCAGAGAGGGCCCGCATTTGACTTTTTCAGGGAAAACTGAAGGCAGATGACAGTGTATACTTTCAAGTTGTCTCTCTAAAAACCAAAACATTAAGACAAATTCAGCCATTGCCTTCATCTGCTGACTTTACAATCAAAACAAAGATTATATTCAAAACAGCCATAGTTGTAGAATCTGACACAGTGATAGGTCAATTGAAATACTATACATCCTGAATCAGACAACGTGAACTAACCTAATGAGAGCCTTTTCTCCAAAGTAATCTCCTTTATGTAGATTTTTAATCAGCTGAGGCTGTGAGTGATCTGCAGTACTCTGGGTAACTATCACCTGGAAAGTACAGGAACAAAAATTTAGCAAGGTAAGTTTCAAAGTATTGCATGGTTTCTCCTTCTTTTCTGTGTGTTTCATAAATGTTTTAAACTCAGTAATGCTGCAGAAAGTTACAAATATATATAGTTACTCCCTCTTCTCAAAAATTAAAACCATCAAACATTGCCTGACACCTCTCTGATTTTTGCTGAGAGATGGAAAAATGAATATATTAATAATTGTCCACACCCCAACATTTTCTCCTTATACCTTTTAAAACAGAGCAAAATAAATCACATTTTAATGAAAAGCTGAAAAATACTTCAGTTCCCACAGTGGGCAGGCATCATATGAGCTTTTTGTCTTCTCATCTTAACAGATAGTCTCCAGAAATACTAACTAACATTTTCCCCCTCATGAGACTCCGCTTCCACATATTCTGCTGATGCCCACACCCTTTAGCAAAAAACCAAACCAGAATATCTCCAGACACAGACACGTCCTGGAAACTTAATAGAATCCTCAAAAACTCTCTGCACAGATTTTACTGAAGACCACAGCCCTCGAGGTAGCTTTTGAAATACAGGTGTTTGTATATGTTACTTCATAAGTTAGGTTTATTATATCTTACCTTTCCTTTTGCTATTATAAAGAAGGTATTTCCTTCTTCTCCTTCCCGAATAACATAATCTCCCTTGTCATAGTACTCCTGTTGGGGGGGAAGAGAGAGACAATATTGTCCAATATATCATTAGCCTTTTTGAAAATTCTGATTATTATGCAGAGTTCTTAATACATCTGATGTTCCATTGATGATTAACTTCCTATCTCCTGCATATGTTGCATCCCATAATAATATGCAAGCATTCCACTACACAAAGCATGGTGGCCAATCTGTAACATATCTTAATGTTATTTGTTTATTATTTGTTTAAAAAAATATTAACACTGGTATCATCCTTATGAAGTAGAGGAAAACGAGGAAAAAAAAAATATCAAAAGCTCTTAAAAGAGTTCTAAATCAAAATCCCATTTCCAAAAGTAATTTTGGGCTTGACATTTCAGTGGGAATGCCTAAATTATCTATTGCAAGCTACCAAAGCACCAACTCTTCTGTCTCTGCTAAGGGGCCCCGCCTTCATTACCTGATTGTTTAACTTTCAATCAAGCATTTTTTTCATGTTAACTTTCAGCTTTGTGATCTGTTCCTCATAAACAACCACCTCATTTTTTTGTCCTCCAAGTGTTTCCTAAAAGTTCTCCCTTGCCAGGAATCCCACAAAAAAAAAAGTCACTGCTTAGGATACTGCTGTGCTAAGACCATTTGCTGTCTCACATAATCAACACCATGATCTCCTCATCCCCTTGTACTATGGCCATGCATCACTCTATGTGCCTCCTCTGACTCGTTGGGACTGAGGCTCTTAGTTTTCCGAGGAATTCTTGTTCTCCATCTGCAGAACTGTTGCAAGACTGGGTTTCCTAAGACTTTCCCTATACAAAAAGCATTAAGAGTTACCACTGCTCTTGGAAAACATCACAGCTATGACTATATATCAAGCCTTAACATCCAAAGGCTGCTGGCAGATGCAGCCCATAGCACAGACATATTTGGCTGGTTTCATATGTCGAAGTTGTTAGGCCTTTTTCCCCTTATATTTTGCAGTGTATGTGGTCCAAGGCATATGAAAGTATTACATATCCATGTTGCAAACAGGTAAAGCATGATTACCAAAAAAGAGTCAGAGACCTGGACAGCAATTTTGTGCTTAATCTTAATAAAGGCTAGATTATAAATCCTCTTATCTACTTGCTTGACTCCTTCGATGCCAAAGATATAACTTACTTTTATGCCACTAATTGTTATTATTTGCTGCCAATCTGGAATTCCACTCTGACCACTCCAAAAACACCGTCATATTAAAAAAAGCTTGGTTGTTTTTTTGGTTTTGTTTTTACTTATTTATTCTTCTTTGTTATTTTGAAAGCTTACTGAATACTATTTAGAAAAACTTAACAGTATCTTACCACCTCCAGGCAGTCCATGATCTTGGTCAATTTATCTTCAGGTAAGTTTTTCAGCAGGGACACACTTCCAGAAAACAGAAATGCAGAAAAAACCCACCAAAAGTAGTTATCACTAACACTTTTTTCATGATCTCTTCTCATCTATACAATTTGTACAGCCACATTTTATAACTCGCTAAACTGGTGGTGCTATACAAAACACATAATATCCAACTAAATCTTAATTTGGAAAGTTCAAGCATTCTCATCTTGTTTTTTAGATAAACAGAACTCGCACAACTTATGACTTAGAAATGTGGCAAATGTTGGTCAGTTTGTAAATCAACTTTGTATTTCAGTAGGGGAAAAAACTCTAGTGGGCACATGGACTAATTTCAAAATTCAGTTATACAGAATCCGTTAATTGCAAAACCAAGACATTATAGTAACAATAATATATTTTCAAATGCACTGCAGAGACTGCAAAATCAGACAAAGGTAACAACTTCAGTACTATTTGGACAACTATTAAAAGAGAATCCAACTACAGTGATGATTTAGTGAACTTGCTGGTAAGAATGAAAAAACTTCCCTTCCTGAGCACTCGGGCTTGTAAAAGTTAGGAAATCACAGAGCTCTCTAGCTACGCAGGCTCAGCAAAGAATTATTTATAGAAATCAAAGATGGAGATGGATGCAAAAATACACAAGACATTCTATGCATGGCAAGGCTTGAGATCTCGATTTGAAGCCATAACAGAATGGTTATTCTTTGTTAAAGAAAGAAAATATGAGACCAGCTAATTATGGTTTGGAACTTCTAATTTGACCTTCTTCCTAAGGAAATGGACTGTACAACTCTCAGTGTTCCCTGCAGGAGAGAGAACTATTCTACTCTCTGCAGATTTCCTAGTAATTTATGTTAGAATTAGTTAATAAACCAAGAGAGACATGCAGTTCTTATATTCAAGTCTCCAAGGCATGAGGAATATTCCTTAATCTACTCCAGCAGCAAATTAAATTCTAGTAGGAGGATTTCTTTAACTCTATTTATTTATTTAATATATTGTTTTAACTTCTAGCCATGTAACCTTCCTATACCTTTGTTCCATGGTCAAGCATTGGAACAGGCTGCCCAGGGAAGTGGTTGAGTCACTATCCCTGGAGGTATTTAAAAGACGTGTAGATGTGTCACTTAGGAACATGGTTTAGCGGGCATGGTGGTGTTGGGTTGACAGTTGGACTCGATGATCTTCGAGGTCTTTTCCAACCTTAATGGTTCTATGGTTCTATGATTACTTAAAAGCATTCAAGCACCTATTGCTGTTTCCTAATGTAATACAGGAGAAAAACAATCAAAATGAGAAAAATTATTTTGTGAGTCCTAAAAATCAAGACATAAATATTCAGGTTTTTGAGGTCCTTTGCATTAAGAGCACCTCTTTTGCTTTATAAGACAGGCACAGTATTGTTGTGCACCTTAGGAAGTAGCCCAAACTAGTATTAGAAATAGAAATGCATTATATTTACCTTCTAAGGAAGTTTCTATATTGTTCTTGTCTTGTTTGTGCTGTCACTCTCATGATATTTTGAAACACTTCTCTGTCCAATGCCCATGTTTTAACATTGGTGATTGCTTTAAGAAAACAAAAACCAACAACAAAATCAACAACGTTTCCAAATGATTTGATCAAAGGTATTACAGTATCAGTCATGGTACAAGACAGACTAGCTCTTTCAAAATGCCCAAGGCCAATTTTTAAAATATCCAGCACCTACTGCAATCAGACTTTTAAAAGAATTCAGCACCCACTTAAACAATGCTTACTAAAGTAAGGCATAGATTTCCAAACGGTTCCTCAGTGCACTTTCCATGCAACTCACAGGCTAAGTAACTTTGAAAACCTAGACATTTACTATGAGCACAAACAGGGCTGAATGCTTGTGAAGATCTACTCCTAAACACGGACAGTCATTGCACTCAAAAGCTGCAATGTAATCTGCAAAGGAGCTGATTTGAAAGAAACAAAAACTTGGATGAAGTTTTTCAAAACTTATGAGGTAAATGTTGAATACTATGGCTTGGATCCTTCTCTAATTCAGATTACATGCAAATGGTTGTGAGATACGCAATAAGATAGAAAAAACAGAGGTCAAGAAATACATTTCATTTCATTTAATCCTGTGACCCTCACACAGTTTTCCTCCAGTGTAGCCCTTTTATAAGAGAATAAAGGATAAGCAAAACATTAATGATTATCTTTTGAAAGGTAATCAAAATATTAATACAGTAAGCATGCATAAGATCCAGCATCAAAGATGCAAATCACTAAGCGGCCTCTGTGTGCAATCATTGACACAACAGAACACATTGCACTTTTTTTTTTTTTTAAGCAAAATAAGATGATTCTATTTAATTTAATCTCTTCTTTTAAAAGATGCTACACCATATTCAGCAGTTTTCTTTCTGTCGTAAGACGGAACAAAACTGTTTTCTCTGGGATAAAGCAAAGCTACAGAAAAAATTAGAGCAATTGATTTCCTCAATATATCATAAACATAGAATCATTTTTACAGGAAAGAAAAATGCCAGGTTTAAAATGATGCACAGTCATCCGTCTTTGTACTTAACCCTGATATACACATATGCTCTTAACTGCCATTTATCAAAATAGCCCAAAAAATATTTTTGGATGCTGGAAGGGAGAACAAAGGTATTGCTTTGGTTTTGTTTTTGTCCTAAATAACATCTTTCAGTTTGCTTTGCATGAAGAAAATATGGCAAGTATCCAAGCTATAGCAAATGCATTTCCTGTATCTTGCACCTTAACTAAATAAAGCAACTATATAGCTAGAAAAAAGCCTGTAATCTCAAAGATGAGATAGAGAAAGAGAAATTCAGAAACACAGGAGTAAATCACGTTCCCAGTTTCAAATACAGCTATTGCATATAAAGATGCTGCTGGGTAGCAGCAGCCGTTGAAATGCTGTCTGGCTAAAGTCCTTCACTTGTCAGTTTTCAAAGACTGCAGGTAAAGGGTGTCACTAGATCCAGCATTAAGAAAGGGTTTTCACATACGCATTTACTAGTCATGCTCAGTTATGGCATTGTACTGCTCTTCCTCCACAACAAAAACACAGGAAAGCTATTGGGGAGGGGTGGGTTTCTGCAGTGATTTTAAGTATTCAAACACCCTTTCTTGCCCATAATTGGACAATTCTTGTCCTACCTCAAAACCAATTAATGTTACAAATGTCTAAAGCAGCATGACATCTCACTATGCAGAAACACTACTTTATAACGCTAATACTATACAGCAGGCAAAAAAGAAAAATAGGGAACTTATTCAAGCAGAACAGTGTGCTAGTAAGAAAAACAATCACATTATTTATGCTGTTCTGTTTATCAGGCAGCAACAAAAACAGATTACAGGTAATAACTTCCATCTGCACAGCCAGCAATGATTAAGTGCTTAAACTGGGTGCATGAAGAAAGACCAGAAGCTTTTAAAGCGAACAACTTCTTGTTTTATTCCATTTGCTCCTTTTTAAGTCAACATGAACTCTTCGTACTTACTGGTGGTTCAAAGTTCCTGCAGATTTAGACAAGAACAGAAATTAGCCTTCAAACACAAGTAGTATTTATGGAATGGTGGAGAGTGGAAAAATGATGACTTTAATCATATTTGGTCACTTACTGGTCTGTCACAGAATAATTATGGCAGGTTAGAAAAGGAATCAAGGGGTACTTAATGGATGAATACCCAGTCTTATGCAGGAAGAGGGATATTTGTATCAGAGCAACACTTAACAACTCCATCTTGGTCAGCCGGTAAACACAAAGCAAGAGCCAGTATTTCCCTCTGAGAAACAGCACATGTCACCTAGAAGTTTTATCTCTCCCACTACCACATTTGAGATCAAACTCACATCTTCTCCCAAGCGTCAGTTGCAAATGCTAGGTGCAAATGGATCTTGGCAAGACTCAGTAACTTAATGATTCAGAATTAAAAGAAGTACAAAAGCAAGTACTGCTACATAATTTATTTCCTCTTGAATTAGGCTTTATCTGCTCTATTAAAAACGCCATGATTCTAATATCTTTTCAAACTCACTGTAATTTCAGCCTCAGGGTTGCATTTGATACAAGAACATAAGAGCCAAAGACCATCGCTCCTACTAAATCATTCAACATTGAAACATGATACTTCCTTAGCAGTTAGTTTGGTACAGATCTGGCTAACCAGCATACTTTGGAGATGCCTAATTGTTTATCAAAGGTCATGCTAGAGATGGAATTATATTCATGGCATAGTATGATTAGAGTTCTCAAGCAGAAAGAACTCAAGGAACGAAACATGAGCTTACTGTAGATAATCAGGACATGCAGACATCTATTAAATGAAAACTTCAAAGAAAATCTGGATATAACAGGTACTTCACAAAAGTACATAGTTTTCATTTTGAGCAACGTTGTTATAATGAACCTTAGGTACCTTTCACAGAGGCTGTCCGTGTGCAGTTGTATAAAATGGCTAGTTCACCAAATGCCGTCCACACAGGTATTGAGGAGAGTAGTTTATTCTGCTGAAAGACTTCCAGGTTGCCTTCTGTCAAAAATCATCAGGATGACAGGTATTAAAACTGAGCTCAACTGCACAGAGTGAAGGGAAAACAAAACAATATATTTCTGGCTTCGCCACTCCCTGGAACACAGGAATGGGAGCAACGATGCAAACATTGCTTTGAAACACAGGTACAACCCAGTAGAGATTTTTTTTTTTTTAACATACTGCTAATCTACAAATCCCTCTGGAAGGGAGGGAAAGCTGAGAGAAACTTTTCAACACTAAAAAGGCCATGGAAAAGGGTGATTCTAAATCCTGATGGGATAAACCTTTGCTACAACAAAACAGTCAGTACTGGCTCAGATAGCCTAGTGTGGTGTAGACAAACAAGTCTTAAAATAGTGATCACAGGAGAAATTCTCATGACGTTTGTCTGTTCGTACATGTGTATGTGTATATATGTGTATTGTATATATGTGCAGAATGCAAAGAAGAGGGCAGAAAAACGAAAAGCATATTAAATCTTCCTTTAAGAAATTGCCTTTGAGCCTTACTACAAACCTAGCAAAAGTCAAAGAAAGTCTGAATTTCTTCACAGGTTATGGCCCCAAAAAACCTTCCCTTAAACATGTTCTGAAAGTTTGGCCCTCTTCTCTCCAAGACACCCACTGACTCCTCATAAAAGGTCTAATGTGCCAGAAAAATTTCCAGGTGCACAACTTCTTCCTCATATTTCATCTGTTTTTCAAAATGTTATCATTTTGTCTAGTAAGAATATGACTACCCCATTACAAATCCTGCCTCCTCTTTC
Organism: Fulmarus glacialis; assembly: GCF_000690835.1. NCBI lineage: Eukaryota > Metazoa > Chordata > Aves > Procellariiformes > Procellariidae > Fulmarus > Fulmarus glacialis. Next base: position 9,762 of record NW_009189535.1, read on the forward strand.
TCCCTGCACCATCTATGTTATCCTAACACAGTCACCATCAATTTTTCAAACTAACGCATCCATATGAAGACAGAAGACAGAGGATGTGCTTTATACCAGTATGCTCCTGGCTTAAATATTCCTGCCTCAACAGAACATACTCCTTACAGCATGAACTCTATTTCATATGAGCTTCTGGGCCTTCTAGCGGTCCAATATTGATGAAGTATGCAAATTAATCACAAACACTAATTTTTTTTTATGGTGAGAAGATGAAAGAGAGTATTGCCGCTAAGAGCAACTTTCAGGTGTTAACTTGGGCTCTACTATGGCTGATCCGTAATTTGAGATTTGAGTAAAAGCACAGTAGCAGTCAGCACAGATGACTGCAGTGAGATTAATTCAGACCTCTTGGCATTATTTTAGGAAAGCTTTCTTATCCTAAAGCTTGGTTTTTGTTTTGTCGGGTTTTTTTCCAGAAAAAACAAGCAGCTGTTTTTAAAAAAAACTATAAGCTTTGAGAACAGTAAACTCAGACCTCATCTCTCAATTTCCCATACACAGAAAATGGGTATAAGCTCTTATGAATGTTGAAAAGTAAGTTTATTTCAGAAGTGGCTTCACTATTGAGCAGTTTTCTGTATTTTAAATTACACCTGCTCTTCCTTTGGAGAAGAAAGGGTTGGCTGAACCTACAACAGAAAGGATTTACTGGCCTCTACACTTTCAGAAATGAAAGATGTCACAAAACAGCATTAAATTAATGTTCAAGTTTCTAAGGCACTTTTTGTTGCTCTCACTCGGTTTCATAAAAGTCACAGGTAAAACTTGCATTGCCCTTAGCAGGGCCAGCATAAACGATTTAAGAGCACAAACATCATCTTTGTGGTTTCCTGCAAAGACTTCTAAATTACTTCCCCGTTTCTTGCACTTGTGCATTGTACGAATAAGCAGTATTCACCTTTGAGCACAAAAATGTGATTGCCCGGCTCTCCCTGCCTGATGATGTAGCTCCCTTGCTGGAAAGTTCTTTCATACATACATTCCACCATATCTCGGATCTGGTGAGGCTCCAGCCTCTTCAAGAACTGATTTTTATTCAGGGCATCTGTGATAAGCTTCTTCTCACTGGTTTAAAACAAAAAAACCAAAGTTTAAAAGATCCAGCATGGTTGGGCTATATTATTCACCAGGCATTCATTCCTCTCAAGATGTTTCCTCTTATTTCTAACATGACCAGTACCACTGACAAATGTTACAATCCTTGCAATTAGTATGCATCCCATTAGCTGTGCCACACTATGCCCTCTCCCGTCCTGTGTGACCCTGCCTGCAGAAAGCATCAAGTTAGATGTAAAAAGGCTCCCAGCAGGAGACACAGTCCCCAGAAAGTTTCACACTGTTTCTCACCATATTCTTTCCCCATTGCACGTATATAGCCTTGCTTATCTGAAGGAAAGAAATGTGAAGGGTATGTCTTCACATACCACTGCCTATACAGGAATGGCAACTTGTTATAAAATCAGGTCCACTTTTCTAACATTCTAATACATTTTTTCTAATATCCAGCAAAAACATAACACCGATGATAGTAATAAGGTTAAAGTCAACACTGATGGTACTAAGACCTCATCAAGAGTTTCTCCTTTGTGGTGAGGAAAAATGCAAGGAAAGAAAAGTACGCAAAACCACGATTAAGGTGCTGCTGTTTCTTAGGAGAATGTTAGAAGACATAGGTGGTGGGAAAAAAGAAACAAGTTGTAAATGAATGTGATTGAAAAATGACTACAAAGAATTTTCCTTGCACCTGCAAAATAACATTGATCCTGTGGCATTCCCAGGTCATAGCTACTAACCAAATTTATGATCAGGACATGATTGCAAGGTCAGCTTGCAGAGTACCTGTTGAACATTGTCCCAAAATTCACAAAATAAGTCCAGGATCCAGGAGAGGTGTGTGTGGAGGTGGAGGGTTAGTGCTGATCCCTTCCGCACTGCCCTTTGCCCTCCATCCACCTCCCTGCAAAACTCTTCCTACCTGTGCTGTGCCTGCTTCCTTTGCACAGATTACAACAAACAGCATAAATGCTACTACCTGAGTTAAAAATCCTGTAGTAGTCTGCTCATGTGGGATGCCAAATATACTCTGTCTCCTTAAGAATGAACAGATATGAAAGAATCTTCCCAAAGCAGGCCCTTTCCTCTACTGCTTTTAGGAATTTTTAGGGTATAATCAGAAGTAAAAATATGACACAAGAGCTCGCAGATATAGGTATGCAGCCATTAATGCTGACCTCTTTGCTTTCTGAAATTCAGCACTCAGGGAAATAAACTTATATTATATTGCACTTTGGTGATGCTATAGCAAACTACAGCCATCCTGAGTTGTTTTGTTTAAAGTCTTTGGAAAAGCTTCACGGTATCCGTAAAAGTCAAACAAAAGGCAGGTAAAGTAGGCACATCAGTGATCAAGGACTAGCCTGTCAGGGCCCTGAGGGCAGTAATAGGCCTTAACTACACTGATCAGCCTCACTTGGGACCACCATCCATGCATCCTCTGCCCATTGGCCTGCATACACTATTTAAGCTCAGGTCTGGGCATTCAATTCTTGCCTGAGTTATGTTACAGAAATAATTTATTTCAGTTTTGTCTTCTGGATGGGTATTGGCCCAATACTGTAAGTACTTTGTTTCTGTCTCTTGGTTAAAGCTTGCATCTGATTGATCTCTTCTTCTGTGGGACTCCTGGTGGACCCTGTTATCACCACCCTGCTCTGCCTACCCTGTGCAGACCTTGTGGTATGGTGCCCTGGTTAGTGAGGGGATTGTCTGTGCTGTAGTCACCCCCTGTTCACTTACTCTTGTGGAGCAACCCTGTTCTTGCTGCTCCCTGAGATGGGGAGCCTCTGCATAATTTCCTGCAGTAGTAACTACATATAAATGGGTAAGTTGTAAAGACAAGAACAGTCTATTTGAGGTGCTGGTGGAAAAGCCCAGTGGCTGGATTTTAAGAAGAAGAAAATGTGGAAAAATCAACAGTGGATGAATCCACTAATAATGACTAACCAACCAAAACAAAGCTGGCTGTATGTACATACTGGGCAATCTATGAGTTCTGATTGACTTGTGTATGTTCTGGGGTAAGGGCTTCCTATAAAGCAGTGCCTTGAACCCAAGCCAGAAATGAATGCAATTAAACAACTGCTGCTGCACTGATGGAGCTTTTATGGACCTACTGAGTGGTTTTCCTTTACTGCTGAAGTGAAAGATAAATTCTGCCTTTAAGTCCCCATGTTCCTAATGTGCATGTGTAAGGAAAGTGCATAACAAAATAAACACCTGTGCCGGTTTTGGCTGGGATAGAGTTAATTTTCTTCATAGTAGCTAGTATGGGGCTATGTTTTGGATTTGTGCTGAAAACAGTGTTGATAATACAGGGATGTTTTCATTATTGCTAAGCAGTGCTTACACAGAGTCAAGGCCTTTTCTGCTTCTCACCCCACCCCACCAGTGAGTAGGCTGGGGGCGCACACGAAATTGGGAGGGGATACAGATGGGACAGCTGACCCCAACTGACCAAAGGGATATTCCACACCATATGATGTCATGCTCAGCATACAAAGCTGGGCGAAGAAGATGGAAGGGGGGTACATTTGGAGTGATGGCGTTTTGTCTTTCCAAGTAACTGTTATGCATGATGGAGCCCTGCTGTCCTGGAGATGGCTGAATACCTGCCTGCCGATGGGAAGTAGTGAATGAATTCCTTGTTTTGCTTTGCTTGCATGCGTGGCTTTTGCTTTACTTATTAAACTGTCTTTATCTCAACCCACGAGTTTTCTTGCTTTTACCCTTCTGATTCTCTCCCCCATCTCACTGTGGGGGAGTGAGCGAGTGGCTGTGTGGTGCTTAGTTGCTGGCTGGGGTTAAACCAAGACAACACCCTAACAGATTTCTGAGGCGTTTAAGGCCCACTCTTGCTTGTATTCATAAAACAATGCAAGGTTATCATCAAAACTAGGTTATGTGGGAAAATCTCCTGAGGAAAATCCAGGAATGAACAATCAGTTAAGGCAAGTAAGTAGACCTACAATGTTACTAGCCATATAATGACTGAAAATAAGTAAAGGTAATGAAATGAGGCAAGAAAAATAAAATCAGGTAGCTATGGTGAGGATTGTGTTTAGAAATAGAGATCATAACTTAGCTTCTGCTGAAAGCAATAGGGTTATTAGAATATAATCTCTACTAAAAACAACCTTGCTTATTTAATTCACCCTGGCCTGCATCATGCATACAATACTGCAATAAAATACCATAATGGCTCATAAACTGAGCTCATAAGTGAGTACTAAAGCTTCCAGAACTACAGAATAGGAGACTATGCTGTTTTCAGAAAGTACAGCTGGCCACAGAGCAAAGGTCACATAAGTATTATAACCATGGCTCAGGTTCTTGAATCAGTTGCAACTCTGTCTCTGAAAGCACCCTAGAAAACTATCTGGTGGACTGCAGTACAAGGATCGTGCCAAGGAGAAGACAGGCAATTACAAATAGAACTTTCCTAAAACAAACAATTATTTAAACTGCCCAGGTACTTGTGACAAAATGTTATTAAGTTCCCTTACTCTGGAAAAACACAGCTAGCCAAAGATTTTGGCTCCTTATGGTGACTCAGGCAGCCTTTCTGGTTCACAAGACAGCCTCTAATGTGCAATGCTGGATATGATGGATGAGAAATCAAGTCTGATAACTCTCAGGTCTACTCCAGTACAGACTCAAATGCACCATGAATTCTTAACAGAATAATAAAGCTCCCCACAAATCTGAGGCACTTAAGCTGCTGGCTGAAGTTCAGATAGATTCTGGCTACCACCATGTTAAGACAGATATTCAGGTTATGTCTATAGTGCAAGGTAAAAGAGGGTCTAAAGTATGTTTAAGGATACTAGTCTGATACCTCTGTCCACAAGGTCAGCTGTGACCACAGATATTTCTGGCTCTGGCAGAGGCTAGAAGTATAATTGGATTCAAAGAGGAACAAGTACAATCAGGTTCCTACACCATGACTGTCAGAAGCTGGAGGGCAGGAGGAAGCTGCTAAGAGGATAATCACACCATACAAAACATTTCATTATATTTTGCACCAGACTGAGTTGAAACTGGGCTTACAAACTTTGTACACAGCTCAGAATCAGTAGTGTCCGTATTGCATTTGGGAGGGCTGAGCTGGGGCCACCTGCTCCTTCCCAAGCCATCCATGCTATAGGAATAAGAATCTGAACCCATGTGAAGGCATCCAGCCTTCTACTCATCAGTGCTCCAGAGTATAGCCTAAGCTGCAAGCAGTAGACAAACCTAGACCCGAGAAGGGGCTTAGGTTCTGCTTAGCTGGCAGTAAAGATAAATCCCAAAGAGTCTCCTCAACTAAAATACAGAGGCTCCCCACCACTCTGCATCTGAAGTCTGTGGGACACAGATGATTCTTGGTTAAAATTACACACAAACTCAACTAGCATCTAACACAGTGACAAAGCCTATATAAAAAAGATGGATACTTTAATCTTGATTTATTATGAGAAGAGGATATCATTGTGATAAAAGTAATATCCTTGTAACACAAGCATTTAATCCCCCTGAAATGAGCTCACCTGGAATCCTTTTGGATTCTTGCTTTTTCAAAGGAAAACGTAGCTTGCCTGTTCAAATCATACAGCTGTGTTGTCGGCTCTGCAGATACACCTTCCTTGGCTCCTATCCTTCTATTGGCAGAGACTTGAATCCTTGAAGCCACTTTAAATGGAGAAAGCTGAAGAGAGTGCTCTCCTTGAGTGCTAACAACATCCTGCAGCTTGTTCAACTGTATACATTTGCTCTGAAATTCCTTGGTGAGTTCTGCTATGACCTTAGTCTGCATAGCCAGCTGTTCCTGAAGCTCAGCAACACGACTTTGACCCTCCTGCAACTCTTGATCTTTTCTCTTCAGATTCTTTTCCAGTTCAAGCACCTTGCTGCAAAGAACATCAGCTCACCCATTGATCACATTGATGCCTAGACCTGGGTCCTTCAAAAACTTATGGTTGCCAGTACAGCCAACTGAGAGGTTTACTACGTGTCTATCTGGCCGCCTCAGATGCTTGGGTTTCACTGATCCATTCCCCATTTTGTCCAGAGACCTAGGTGAGAAAATAAATTTGCAGTTTTATTTCATTCCCCAACAAGTAGAAAAAAAAATTCATGGAATGGTAAATAACGAATTTAGTATTTAACTGGCAGCTTAATTTGACATATACAACTATAGTAAACACAGTCAATTCCTTTCATCCTTTCCAGTCCTGAAAGTCAGAGGAGTAACGGGGAAAGAGAAGAGGTAGGTAGGTTGGTGGATCCAAAGCAAAAGATTGGATGGCTACCACTTCTTTTTTAAGAGTTGAAGAAGAGATGTGTAAGATCCTATCAGCCTAACGAAGACAAAACAAACAGCAGGAAGGAAAAAAACTTGAGCTCTACTGCTGAAGCAAGAAAATTGTTAGAAGAAAAAAAAAAAAAAGTTGTGTCACTTCCCCATTGAGAAATAATAAT
>NW_009189536.1:0-225 GCF_000690835.1 Fulmarus glacialis
CGTGGCCTTCCCCTGCAAACCGGGCTGGGGAGGTGGGTGGAGGGTCGGGGATTTGGCCGAGATGCCGATGGGGAGTCCGGGATGGTCCGGTGGGGACACGAGGGCCATGTGAGAGCTGGAGGTGGGCACCAGGCCGCCAAAGAGCCCACAGCACCGTGGCACAGGGCCGAGGCATGCCAGCTGGGGTGCACTGGGGTGTTTGCTGCTGTTGGTATCTGTGGCTGG
>NW_009189536.1:255-2066 GCF_000690835.1 Fulmarus glacialis
GTCATACAGATTCAACAGGTGCCTTCCAAGGTCACCCGAGCCCTCCTGCCCGCCTCGTGTTCCCCCTGCCCCTGCTCAGGGCTTGCTCCTGGCTGCAGCTTTTCAGCCTCCAGCGCTGGCTGGTCTGACAGCTCTGCTGGAGGGGGACAGGGGAGCAGCTCTTGTCCCCACAGGGCACCTCTTCTGCTGAGCCTGCATCTCGGTGCTGCTTCTCCTCCAGGCGTAACGCCGGAGCTGATCCCCAGGCTGCTGACCCAGCGTGGGGACAGGAGCAGGCAAGGACACGGGCTGGGGCAGGGACGCTGGCTGGTCTCCCCAGAGGAGGGTGAGAAGATGCCGTGGAGCCTCTCGGGCCAGAAGCAGTGAGCAGGCAGGGTCTCCGGGCCAGGACCCTCACGCTCCGCACAGGCACTGCCTGGCTGCTCTATGAGATGGCCACAGGAAAGATTTATGGGCTGCACCAGTGAATGCCGGTATAGATTTGTGTTTATGCACTGTTCCCACAGCGGCCAGCAGCACGTCTCGGGATTGTCTCAGGGCCTGATCCTTCCCTGAGGAGCATGGTGAGATGTCACACAGTGGAGCCGGAAAGAAGACAGGGTCACGGATGAAGGAGGAGGCATCATCGTGAGAGGCCAGCTGGGGCACCGGAGGCCTTGCTGGCTCCCCAGATGGGCTTGAACTCTGCATCAGACCACCGTGGGGACTCCATACTGGAAGTTTTACGTTTTGAGCCCTTTTGTAGCCCCACGTGTTTCAGGCTCTGACTCTATCCTTGTTCTTCCTTGGTGGCTTCTCCTGCTGTCCCAGGCAGCTGTCCAGCTCCTTGCTTGCACCTTCTGGTTTGATTTTTGGTGGGCCACTTGCTTTTCCCGCTTGTTCTTTTTTTTCATGCCTGTTTTAGAGCTGTATTGATTTCTCTCTTTGTGTGACTTTCACAAAAGCTGCTCTTTGCTCCCAGCTGGGGATGCCGCTTTTCGCCATCCCTTCGCTTCCCTTTGAAAACGCTCGCCCCGCTAACCCGTGCAAGCAAGAAGACACCTCAAACCCCTGAGTACGTGTAGATGAAAGCCTGGATGTAGTCCCCAGTGTAAACTACAGCAGTTCTGGGCCAACTGTAGTTTAAACAGCCTCCTCTGAGCTGCCTGTGCCTCATTTACGGTCCACCCCCTTCCTGCTAGAGCCGGTCCATTGGCAGCAATTTTGTGGGAGCTGAGGGGGGATATTTTGGGTTTGATGAAACTGCCCTTTCCCAAGGAGTGCACTGGACACCATCCCATTTCACTACCTGCCCACAGGCTATTCCAGGACCCAGAGACCCCTCCTGCAACCTCCTGGGGATGGAATCAGAGACCACCACGGTGCCTGCAGAGTCTGGGTTTCTGCTGACCTCCTGTAGCCTTCTGGGGAGGCAGAGGGGAGCGAGGCAGGGACTTCACGCACTCACGGGGACAGACTGTAGCCACCACCTTTGCCAGATGAAGAGGTGGAACTGGGAAGCCGCCCAACTCTATGAAGGGTGGTGGCTGTGGCTCCCAAGGGAAGGGACAAAACCAGGCGTCTGGCTGGACCCAGCTGGAGATGCCAGTGCTGCGGGAGAGCACGTGGATTGCCCGTTGCCCACTGGAAACATGTCCCCTCTTCCTCCACCCCTGAAGCAGAAGCCCCCTGAAGCCCTGGGGGCGGCAGGCGAGAAGGCTGATTGCTTTCCCCCCGAGCCAGGGCAGCCTGAGCCTCCTGACGGTGGGGTTCCATCCAACATGCCCAGGCCCCATCAGCTCCGGCGCGATGTCGCCCGTCCCTGCTGCCCC
>NW_009189536.1:2159-2548 GCF_000690835.1 Fulmarus glacialis
TCTGCTCCAGCTGCGCTCTGAGCAGAGCCCACAAGCCAGGCATGTTAAAAACTTAATGCAAAACTAATTTGTCAGCCATAAAGAAGTGGCAAAGGCTTTAGTACATTTTCTGCCCGTTTTATTCGGCATCCCCGGCGGAGGGTGCGTGCCTCCCCTTTCTGCCGAACAAGCTCTGAGTTATCGGCACCGTGGTCGGAGCATGGCGCTGGTGGGGTGGGGTGAGAAGGGGTCCCCCAGGGAGGCGGGAAGTGGGGGGATGGCTGGGGGGGTCTGCAATGGAGGGAGTCCCTGTGCACACCCCGTGAGGTTGTGCAGCCCCGAGGCTGAGGCATGGAGGAGGGAGGCTGGCACAAGTGGCTGCCTCTGGGTGGGGGAGGGGGCCCTTCAAG
>NW_009189536.1:2562-8003 GCF_000690835.1 Fulmarus glacialis
ACCAACCCGAGCCCAGGCAGAATTTAACCTGGGAAAGGTCTGGGGCCACCCCCAAAGTGTGTGTGGGGAGCAGCGGGTTAGGGCCACAGGAATACTTAGGCTGGAAGAGGGACCTCAGGAGGTCTCAAGTCCAACCTCCGGCTCAAAGCAGGGTCAGCTATGGGGTCAGACCGGGTTGCTCAGGGCCTTATCCAGTCGGGTCTTGAAAAACTCCAAGGATGGAGGATGCCACGACACCTCTGGGCTTTTTCTTCTCAAATAGTGCCACCCCAGGACTGTGAACTGTGTGGGGAAAGTGGGCCTCTTGCTGCCAGGGCAAGAGTAGGGTAGGATGAGGCACGGGAAGGGACGACTCCTGGTTGGCATGGTGGCCGTGCTTCATGTCTTGCTGGGAAGCAGGGGTAGAAGGATGGTGGGTCCCTACAGCTGCAGGTTGAAACTGAGAGCAGGATTTGAGGTTGGGCATGTCCTTGGCATGGCTGAAGCAATGGATGGGCAATATGCGCCCCTGGAGAGCCCCACCAGTGTTCTGGGGCACCACATCCAGCCTAGGGCGGGTTGCCAGAGAGAGACTGGGGCAGTGGTAGAAAAGCAGGAGAACAGGCTAGAAAGCTTGTGTGTGAAGAGAGACTTAAAGAGCCTCATGTCTGGCTTGGCTAATGGAGACAGGGTAGCAGGGTGCAAATACCCAAGGGAGGAGGGAGAAGAGGGATGAAGCTAGAGAGAAAGGGGTGAAAGTGGGTGGAAAGCTGCCTCGTAATCCCAGGTCCGAGGCTGCAGAATGGTCCCTGGGAAGGAAGTGGAAAGCTTTCACATCAGCCTGGACAAAACTCCTGGGGGAATCAAGTGCCAGCAAGCTGCCAGGGAGCTGCATGCCCGCAGGGATGCACGTGGTGTGGCCTCTCCCCGGGCTGCTGTGGGCAGAGCGGCAGCGAGGACCAGGTGACATCTCTAGAGGACTCTACTCTTCACGTGACACCAGTGACTCACCGGCACCTTGGAGCTCAGTGGCAGCCAGGACGCGCTGGCTGAGAGGTTTGTCCCCAGGAGGGAGCTGCTCAGAGGGGACATGGGTGAGCTGGTCCCTCGGGATGCGCCACGAGGGGAGCAGAACTCCACTCCTGGCTCCGCTCAGCCCTGGCGAGCAGATGAGAGCCTTCTGCACTGATGGACGGTGTCAAGTCACCCCAAAAAGCATCATCTGAGAGCCAAGACTGTTCATCCTTTCCTGCTTTTCCAAAACAGCAGGACCCACAAAGAGGAGCCTGCAGGGCCTGACCGCCACTTAGCCCTCTGGTCATCAGGTGCTTCTTCAAAAATATTGCTTTAGGGCCATGTAAAGCTGTAGATCAGCATTGACATCTGAATATCTGCTTGTATCTACACAGTCAACATGTAGATGCACATTTAATATTAGCATGCACATAGAAATGCAGCAATTCAATATAAACTAAATACCGGTGCATTATACTAAGTGCATATTAATCCCAAGTGCTTCGTATTTCTGCATAGCTATGTACTGAGTGTGCGGTGAGGTATTTAAATTTGTAGCACCTATTACTACTGACTCACATTAAACCATATATTTATCAGAACTGGTTTTTTGACATACATAATATACCATGAGAAGCATTCTAAAATCTTTTTTCCCCTAGTTAACATGTCTGTGACTCAGCGTGGGTCAAATGCTTAGCGTGTCCTGTGCCTGCACTGAACATCCGAAGAGAAGACCATTTTATTTTCAGTACGATGTCAAATTGGGCCCACTTGATACCTGTCATCTAAAGAGCAAGGATGGATGTCACTGCGATGGGTGAGGCTCTGAAATAGCAATGCCACCTCTTCCCCCACGGGCACATCCCTGCCACGGCGCTGGCACAGGAGGTGTCATCGTGGAAATCTCGGAGGTGGAAGTATTGGGATTTCCCTGCTGTCATTTTTATGCTGGATCAATCAGAGCAAATGCTGTTGTAATTATTTCTTTACTGTACTCAGGTGGCAGAACAGCGCGTGTTTGCCCGCTTCCCCCCCAGACCACGCGTCCATCGACATGGGGGGGCAGCGGGGGCTAGACCTGCTCCGGGGGACCTGCCGGCCAGGGAAGGAGAGATCGGTGAGTGGGGCTGTGGGCACGGGGGCTCGGGAGGGCAGCCCCAGCACTGGCCTCGCTGCAGGAGGTCTGTACAGCAAAGCCGTGCCCTGCCCGACTGCCGGGCAGGGTTTGCGGGGGAGCAGCACTGGCAGTGCTGTGGGGATGCTGTGGGCGAAAGCCCCTGCCTCGAGGAGTGGAAACAAAGAGTGGGAGAGAAACTCAAGAGAAGCAGCATCTGGGAAAAATCCCAGAGTAAGGAATAGGCTTCAGCCTCAGAAACTTTACGGTCTCAGGCAAAGCCGTTCAAGCGCTGGGCAAAAACCAGCCCCATCCTCTCTCACACGCCTGTGCCCCCGTGCTGGGCTGCTGGGCACTTCCAGCCCCCCCCCGCTGCCCTCGGGCAGAGACGGGGCACCGCACTCCCTCCTGGCAGTTTATAACCCATACACAGCCCTGGGGGTGCGGGCCAGGACACGGCTACGAGGATGGATTTAGCTGCCTGTGGTCCAGGGCGGTGGTATTCAGACTGTCCCGCCTACCACAACTTCTATCCCCAAGGATCCCGGGTGGTGCCCGCGACGCAGGGCAGCTCCGTGGACCTTGTCGGTCTTAGGAGAGTTTGAACCAAGCAAAGCTCCAGCCCCCAGCACAGTCACACAGAGCCAAGGTGCAAGCACGTCTGGGATTCAGCAAACGGCTTTGTCCCAGCTGCCTTCCTCGACCGCTGTCTGGAGAAGTGAAGGATAATGTGCTCAGGCAGTGGGTGATGGATGGCAGGGCGAGTCCTGAGACGAGGAGACGGATGGTACCGCTCGCAGGAGGAGCAGGAGGGAGGCTGAAGGGCAGGGGCAGCCCACAGTCGCTGGAGCCGTGCAGAATCGCTGACGCGGGGGTTACGGACCCGCGGCATTGCAGCAAGGTGCTGGGAGGCTGGGGTGCGGGGAAGAGGCATGGCCGCAGGGTGGGGAGGAGGTGGAGAAGCAGAGTTGCTTGGGTCAAGTTGCCTTTGCATCTTCCACCTCGTCCCTGTCCTGAGAAGGTGGGATGGGGTGGGAGAGGAAGGAATACCACCGTCCTGTGCCCACTGCTGGCCCAGGGAAATAGGCTGCTCTTATCTCCACGCCTGGGTGAGTCATTGCCACATTTGTCATTACCAGGTCAGCTGAGGTGTTGGGGTCGCGGGAGGCAGCGGCTCTCGTCCCCCCCTGGAGCCACCCCCCTCCACGCTGAACCCCGGGGGAACGAAGCACCGTCACCGGTGGAGGCAGGAAGAAATCCCAGGGGAGAGAGTGTGACAAATCATCTCCCTGTACAGACCCCGTGGAGTCTGTGCCTCCAAAGTCCCTGCGGGGACGATGGCACCTGGGAGCGGTAGAAATATCCGAGGGGCTGCTGAGAGCCCGCTCCCAGCATCTTGTCACTGTGGGTGCTGGAGGTGTGGGTGTCAGGGGGGTCGGGGTCTCTCCCGCAGCGCTGACCTGCTCCGGCATCCCCATCTTAGCTGCAACGAAGGGGCCTCCTCCCCGGGGTACAGAAACACCTCCGGCTTGGAAAGAGAGGGAGAAAAAGGGAAGAGCGAAGAGGTGGGAGCCTCAACCACCTTCTCAGGCAAGCAGCAATTAAAGCCTGTCCCGGGAGGGCAGGGAGAGGAGGTGTTTGCTGCCATGTAGCACACCTTTAGTTGTGAGCGGGGGTTTGCTTTTCTTCTGATGGGCAAAAAAAGCGCAAAGGAGCAGCCTCTCTCCAAAGCGCGCAGGCAGCTCCTGCGTCTGCCTCCCGCCTGCGAGCTCTCCCTTTTCCACGGGGTTACAAATCAGGCAACGCTTGTCTGCTCGTCGGGTGCAAAAAGAGACAGCGAGTCCATTACTATCCACAGGGCACCTGCTGTTTCTGTCATTTCGAACCGGCTCTGTGAGAGGAGTGAGTGGGAGAGTCTCATTTCTGCAGTAATCCCTGTTTCCCAACAGCAGAGACAAATGCAGGCTGTATCCAAAAAAACAGCAGGGGAAAAAAGCCGAGGTGTCTGTCTAGCTAAGGGCTGTGCTGTATCTCAGAGCAGCTCCCTTCTCAGCCGTGGGGCATCTGTGGAAGGACAGGGGACACCCAAAATGTGCCCAAACCTGCCCGAGAGCAAACTGCTATCCTCTCTCTCTGGTTCAACAAGGAGGGAGGAAAGCTGTGTGCTGGGACCTGGAGTTTCCAGCAGCCTCGTCCTCTATTAGAGAGTCACAGCTGAGGTTTTGGTCCAGTAAAGTGGGGAGAGGCAGCCCCTGGGAGCGACGGCAGCCAGGACAGGGTTAAACACAAAGCCACCTAAGAGGGAAAGTGGGTCAGGGCGGTCTCCACTCAGCTCACTAACAGGTTAATTTGATTCCTCGTTTAGTCAGAGCAGAAGGGCTCCAATTCCCACCCTTCCCTTTGATCTGTCGTGATCGCTGCAGGCGCTTGCTTCTTTCTGCAAGAACTGGATTCAGAGCCCCAAAAAGCTGCTGGTTGAGGTGAGATTCCGGAGCAGGGTGAGAGGCAGTTTGGGGAACAGCCTGGGAGAGCCCCTTCCCTTGAGCAGGGCAGCAGTGGGAGAGGAGCCCCATTTTTGTGAGCAATCAGGGCATCTTTGCCCACCTGGCTCCCGTTCAGCTTGTCCCTCCCTCCCTGAAAGGCTCATCAAGGCCAAAGCACCGGCTTGTTTGGCCCTGCTAATCTTGCCTCCAGGCTGCAGCAGCTCTCCAGGGCTCACCATCAAGGACCCGGCCATTGCTGCCCTCCCTGCAAAGTGCTGCGGTGGATCCATCTCTCCCTCTCCCCCAGGAAGCAGAAGCACCCTGAAGGTCAGCACTAAAATAACTTGTTCCCATCTCTGCTTCCAGCGATGAGCATCCAGGCAGGGGCTGGGGAAGGGGAAAGGAAAGCCAGCCCTCCCTGGGCTGATGGAAAAGGGTCTCTCCTGCTTGCCTAGATAGATCCCGGGAGAAGTTAGGCAAAGAGCAGCACGGTGCTGGCAGGCGGCACTGGTGCCTCTGCAGCCCGGGAGCTGTGTGTTTGTCCCACGTGCCGCAGCTGATGCCTCAACCTGCGTCGGTCCCAACGCAGGCACCGTGGCCTGGCCGCGGCTTTCGGTCGTGGCTGCGCGGGAGCTGAGGGGTTCACCTGCCCAAGCGCTGGGCAGGGTGGGTCCATCTGTCCATCCGTCCTGCTGCCTCCAGGGCCTTGCTGCACATGCTTTGGGTGGGTGGGGTGCAGCCATCCGAGCGTTGTTGGTTTATTTTGCAGGCGACGATGATAATTTTCTGCCTGCTGCACACTCTTTAATTAACAGCTCAGAGGATGTGGGGCGAGAGGCGTCATGAGC